>NC_037672.1:80831093-81042642 GCF_003255815.1 Theropithecus gelada | reverse complement strand
GATCTCAGCTCACTGCAAGCTCCGCCTCTCGGGTTCACGCCATTCTCCTGCCTCAGCCTCCCGAGTAGCTGGGACTACAGGCGCCTGCCACCTCGCCCGGCTAGTTTTTTTTGTATTTTTAGTAGAGACGGGGTTTCACCGTGTTAGCCAGGATGGTCTCGATCTCCTGACCTCGTGATCCGCCCATCTCGGCCTCCCAAAGTGCTGGGATTACAGGCTTGAGCCACCGCGCCCGGCCTGATATCACATTTTATAATCAATGCTCATACCTGAAAGGAGCTTATCTAACACAATTTTTCTGTAAGACGCATCGCAGACTTCTTGCACTTAGGAGAAATAAGCAAGAATTCAGTACTGTACTTGGGAATAATTTCAAACAACAAAATCACCAACAAAAAGCATAAAAGTGGGGGAAAAAAAGTGGCACTAAATGGTCAATAAACAACACCTTTTTACAGTAAGAGAACCGAAACAAAAAGATAGAACGTGGCCGTGTTTGACTTTGGTTGGGAATGTTTACACGGGGCTGTTCAGATTTGCTTTTGAGTTGAAAGTGCACAAGTTCACAAATGACTGTTTAAGCACCATGAGCATAGATTTGGGGATTACAAAAAATGTTAGCAAGTAGGAAAATTTATAAATATGGAATCAACAAGTGAAGATCAACTGTATCTTTTTATAAAATCAATTTCACAAAGGGAAGATAGTTTTTGTGCATATAGAAATTAAGGCACTTAAAACTCTATAAATATTATTCCGTGTCTTCTAAAGTTTTATTGCCATATCAAATATTGAAAGTCAGTCTGGCTTTCAGACATTTTCTATATATGTTTCTTGATTATTTGTTTATTCATTGCATGGGGCTTTAATAAGGAAATTTTTCTTAGTTTATTCAAAATTCCTATTTCATCTGAAAATAAACAGATGTCATTAGTAAATATCTGGCATAGTTATATTTGTTGTTAATTCTACTCAGCAACTGAAGAGCAAATCATCTTTTTGTTTGTTTGTTTCTATTTATTTGATTATTGGTGGTCTTCCAGTTCATTCTTTGATTTATTCTTTCTTCCTGAAAAAATATGCAAATAACAAATCACCATGCTCTAAATTCCATCCTTTATTTTCTTTTAAAATGTATTTCTCTCTTCTTTTTCTTTGAGTGGAATTCCACTATTTCTTCCTTGATTTAATTTCTTCACTTTTTAGAAGTATTTATTTTATTATTCTGTTATGTTGTTTTAAAATTCACGACATGTCTTTACATATATTTTAAGGTAAACTTTACCATATTTTCTGAAATTTTATTATTTTCCTCATAAGCAATGAATAAGTAAAATAACACTAAGAATAAAAACTGGCCGGGTGCGTTGGCTCACGCCTGTAATCCCAGGCACTTCAGGAGGCCGAGGTGGGCAGATCACGAGCTCAGGAGATCCAGACCATCCTGGCTAACAGGGTGAAACCCCATCTCTACTAAAAATACAAAAAAATAGCCGGGTATGGTGGCAGGTGCCTGTAGTCCCACCTACTTGGGAGGCTGAGGCAGGAGCCTGGGAGGCAGAGCTTGCAGTGGTCTGAGATGGCACCACTGAACTACCTACCTCAGATGAGCATTCAGGTTTCCCACAGGAACCTCCAACTCAATGTATCTCCTCCAAACTCACCTCTCCTTTGCTTCTAATATTAGCCAAGACAGGAATTTTGAAGTTCCTGGGCATCTCTGTCTTCCACAACAAACCTATTTGATCCATAACCCAATGGCACTGACATATATTTTTAATTTCTGTTGTTCCTCCTCAGGTAAATTTCCACCACTTGCCCTAGCTTTCATCATTTGTCTCCTAAATTCTTGCAAATGCCTCTTAATTGCTTTACTCTTCTCCCAGGAAATGCTGATTACCTTCTCCTTACTGTTCCTGCAAGCTTCAGATGTTCAGACGCAGCTCAATAGCTAGTGAAGCCACACAAATGTACTAAGACCCTTGGACTGTCTTGCTTGGAAATAAAATTGGCCAGTATCCCTCTTGTGTTTGTGTCTCAGCAATCCTCCCTCATCAACTCTCATCAGCTTATTTTAGATTCCAGTATAATTAACTATAGAAGTTATTTTTCCCTTTTCAATTTATTCACTGAGAGTACAATAGAATCTATTAGGTAGTCTGTGTATTCCAGAGCTGGTTTATCACTATTGTTTCTTCCATTATACCATGTGTCACAGTGTATGTTAAATTTGTCTTTTTTTTAACCTGTTAGTCTTCATCTTGACGGTATGGTATTCTTGAACACAGGTATACTCATTTTTATTTCTATAGCCTAATTGTCACCTCTCTCTCTATATATACATATAGAGTACATTATATATGTGTATATATAGATATATATATGGAGAGGATATATATAGAGAGATGATAATCTAAATATATTTATATAGAGAAATCTATATATTACATTTATATATGTATGTATAAAATGAATATATATATACACATATATATGAAATAACACTAAAAAAAAATGAGATTGGCAATTTTGTGAGTACCATTTCTTTTCTTGCCCACTTCCTCAGACCAAAATATATGCCAAAATCAACTTCCAAGGATATCTCTTATACAGGTTTTCCTTTGCATAAAACCCCTGGGGCTTTCATGTTCACGTAATTGTAGTTGACCAGTGTAATCACATATTAAAACAAAGAATTAAAACTTAACAATTTAAGGGAGGGAGAGTTTTATTAATTTCATTGCCAATGTACTAATTATTTCTGATAATCTTTATACAAAGTAATAAACCTTTGATCATTTAAGAATTTGCTTTAATCCATTAAGGTTAAATTTCTATTTACTTGCTTTTCCCATTGTTTAAAGTTGTTTTAATCCCTTGCTGTCTTTGTTTTTAAATTAAAAACCTTATAATGAAGCACTAAGTTTAAACTCTTTCTAGTTAGCATTTCTATTAATTTAAATTAATAGAAATTAATGATTTTCCCAGACATGGTAAATTATTAGAGATAATAGTCAGTTATTCTCTCAAATAGTATAAGAATAAAACTCCAGGGGGAGAGACTTAAATTAAGTAAAACATTTGAAGGAACTATCACTGAGAGTTGTAGGACAAAGTAGATATTATAAGCAATTGATGTTACAGACTAGTATCAAAATGCTGGAGATATTTAGGACATTGAGTGATTGATAGTTTTTTGGAATTATGAAAGCACAATTTAAAAACAGGTTCAAGTTGTGTTCATCCTGAAAATTCCTTCTCTGGATACTTCTATCTCTTCAAACTTTCAAATGATTTTTGTTGCCTCCATTTCTCAATTTCCTCCAACTAAATTTTCAACTGTTTTTCACTCTGTCTTTGATTCCTATATATTAAAATTAATCTGATAAAGTGTCCTCTGATGTCTTTCTAGTCTCATATTACTTAAAGTCTCAGCTATATCTGGCATTTTTATTATTTCCCCCTTTATGAATTCTCCTTCCCTGGCTGCCCATGATACTAAATTCTGCCCTTTTAATTATTATGATTATTTTGTTATTATCTTTGAGACCGAGTCTCATTCTGTTGCCAGGCTGAAATGCAGTGGCACGATCTCGACTCGCTGCTACCTCTGCCTCTGGGTTCAAACGATTCTCCTGCCTCAGCCTCCTGAGTAGCTGGGATTACAGGTGCCCATCACCACACTCGGCTAATTTTTTTTTTTTTTTTTTTCTGTAAAGTCGGAATTTCACCATGTTGGCCAGGCTGGTCTTGAAATCCTGATTCGCCCTCCTTGGCCTCCCAAAGTGCTAGGATTCCTGGTGTAAGCCACCACACCTGGCCCTGCCCTTTTAATTCTTTTTGAATTTTTTTTAATTGTTGGTGTTGCTGACACATCATATATGCTGATATGTTTTCTTGCCATATCCATAAATATATGTATCCACTAATATACCTTCCTCAGTTTTTCTTCTGTCTTCCTTCTAGATTCTCTTGTGAAATTTTTTTGGGCTTCTGCAGCTTCAACTATTATGGTTATGCTTGAGTCTCTCCTTTCACAAAACACACAGCTATTTTTAAACTGTTTACAAATTCTCAGCTGAGTGATTTGCAGATATCTCCAATTCAGTATGCCCCCAAATGAATTTTCCATCTTTTGTCTTTTCTTGGGAAGCATTACAGTGTGGTACTCAAGAACCTGGTTCTAGGTCTAGAATCTGTGCATGCTGCTCCACCATCTACTAGCTTATTATCACCTTGAGCAACTTTCTAACTTCTTTACACCTCAGTAACTGTATCTACAAAGGGTAGAAAGAATAGTACTAACTTCACAAAGTAGGTGTGAGGTTTCAACAGGTTAATATATATTAATGGCTTAGCAGAATACATGGTAAGCGCCATTTCTATTTGTTATTGTTCTTATTGTCAACTTCCCTTTCTCAGGGAACACTGAGTGTCTGCCCATTTGCCCAAGCTAGAGACCGTGAAGTAATTCTACCAAGTTCCTACCCCGATATTCGATTCCTTACCAAATTCTTTTTCATTTACTTCTAAGATTTCTTGCAGCTTCTTCTTCTCTCTACTCCATTGTTAATGCCATAATTCCACCACTTACTGCCAGAACATTACTTTAAAACTTCCTAATCATGTTCTCTGTCTCCATTCTCTCTTAGTCCATGAATGTGATGATTCTCAAAACAGAGTTAACTCTGCTACTTCTTTAGAAACTGGTGTTTACTGATTGCTTTTAGAATAATCTAAGCTTCATAGAATGGTGTAAAGGTCACAACTTGATGCCCCTGTAGTCATTAGCCCCCACTTCTATGTTCCCAGTCCCGTTTGCTTAAACCATGCCCCTGTAAATAGCCCCGTGCTTCAACACTGTGTCTAAATTACCTTGTCTACTAGGCAAAGTTCCTTTCATTTTCTAGGTAACATTCCAAACATACTCCTCTCTATAGCTCCTGATTCTCTTGATCATGCTCCCTCCCCTCTTAAGAAATGTTACTTGCTTATCTATATTTTTGCATTTATTACAAAGCTCTCCCCATTATACTGTGATTATTGTCTATTTATTCTGCTCTTAGACTTTGGTCTTCTTAAAGACAGAAACAATGCCTTCTTCCATATATTTTAGTAACAAGTACATTACCATTAGTAGATATTATGATATCTAACTGTAAAGCAGGCTGAAAAATGCAATCTATCTGCTCAAGAAGAATAGTGTAAATCAGGCTTCATATCTGTTGCAGCTTTAATCTTGTGTCCCTCAATCACTTCTAGGGCTGGTTAATTGGTTTATCACCTGTAGTCACTTTAGCCTTTATTCAATATGAAAATGTTTATTCACAAGTGGCAGTAATTAGTAAAGTCGTAAGTATAGAATAGTGCACTTGCTTAGTCTGTGTTCACATAGTTATCTGGGCTTCTGACAGTTAACTGGAATACACATCTAATCTGGAAGGGCAAGAGCATTCAAAAATGTAACAGTTTTAGAATAATTAATTTAGTATCAGTTTATGTGTACTATTCAAATAATTTTGGTCAGTATACTAAAAGCTATGAATAAATAACATTTATTTCCATAGTGAAGTTAGGTGTGCATATTTTCAATAGACTTGTTTAGTTTTTTGATATTATGAGTTTATTTCAAAGCTTTCAACAGTATTTCTTGACATGGGAAGACTTTGCTCAGAACTGTACTCCTATTGGATTGGTCCTAAACTTACAGAAAGTTAGCGTAGGTCAGGTCCTTTGTGGAAATATTTAGATATACTTGTTTTATAGAAATGTAGTATTGATTTAGCATTCTAGCTTGAAGGATTACATGGTCATGTATTTCTACTTTTTGTCTAGATGTGGCTATGGAGTCATGGTTTTACAAAAGGATACATGTTAACAATAATGAAAAGGCTAAAAAGGAAATTGTAAAAAGATTAACAGAAAAAAAGAGTCACATTTGTTGTACATTTATGTACCAGACTTGAAGATAATGTTTTGTTTTGTTTGAAAACTTACCATTACCATAAAATGAAACAAAAATAATTTCTAAAGAGATAAATAGCACTCTGTTGAAACATAAGGATGTAGAGGGTCTTTGGTCAGTTTCTTCATTTAAGGATCTAGTCTCAGCATTGCAGTTCTGTACATTTGACTGTTGGACCAAAGATTTGAGCAAGTTCACAGAAATTGCTCAGGAATAACAAATGCAAATGATAGTTAATAATAGAACCAAACGATTTTTTCAAGTGACTACAGGGACAGAAATACAAATTGACCCTGTTTGCAGATGACATGATTGTATATTTAGAAAACCCCATTTTCTCAGCCCGAAATCTCCTTAACATGATAAGCAACTTCAGCAAAGTCTCAGGATACAAAATCAACGTGAAAAAAATCACAAGCATTCTTATACGCTAGTAACAGACAAACAGAGAGCCAAATCATGAATGAACTCCCATTCACAATAGCTTCAAAGAGAATAAAATACCTAGGAATCCAACTTACAAGGGATGTAAAGGACCTCTTCAAGAAGATCTACAAACCACTGCTCAACGAAATAAAAGAGAACACAAAGAAATGAAAGAATATTCCATGCTCATGGATAGGAGGAATCAATATCATGAAAATGGCCATACTGCCCAAGGTAATTTATAGATTCAATGCCATCTCATTCAAGCTACCAATGACTTTCTTCACAGAATTAGAAAAAACTTTAAAGTTCATATGGAACCCAAAAAAGCCTGTATAGCCAAGACAATCCTAAGCAAAAACAACAAAGCTGGAGACATCACACTACCTGACTACAAACTATACTACAGGGCTACAGTAACCAAAACAGCATGGTACTGGTACCAAAACAGATATATAGACAAATGAAACAGAACAGAGGCCTCAGAAATAATGCCACACATCTACTACCATCTGATCTTTGACAAACCTGATAAAAACAAGCAATGGGAAAAGGATTCCCTATTTAGTAAATGGTGTTGGGAAAACTGGCTAGCCACATGCAGAAAATTGAAACTGGACCCCTTTCTTACACCTTATATAAAAATTAACTCAAGATGGATTAAAGACTTAAACATAAAACCTAAAACCATAAAATCCCTAGAAGGAACCTAGGCAATACCATTCAGGACATAAGCATGTGCAAAGACTTTGTGACAAAAACAACAAAAGCAATGGCAACAAAAGCCCAAAGTGACAAATGGGATCTAATTAAACTAAAGGGCTTTTGCACAGCAAAAGAAACTATCATCAGAGTGAACAGGCAACCTACAGAATGGAGAAAATGTTTGCAATCTATCCATCTGACAAAGGGCTAATATCCAGAACCTACAAGAATCTTAAATAAATTTACAAGAAAAAAAAAAAAAAACCTATCAAACAATGGGCGAAGGATATGAATGGCCACTTCTCAAAAGAAGACACTTATGCAGCCAACAAACATATGAAAAAAAGCTCATCATCACTGGTCATTAGAGAAAAGCAAATTAAAACCACAATGAGATACCATCTCACACCAGTTAGAATGGCAATCATTAAAAAGTCAGGAAACAACAGATGCTGGAGAGGATGTGGAGAAATAGGAACCCCTTTACACTGTTCATGGGAGTGTAAATGAGTTCAACCATTGTGGAAGACAGTGTGGCGATTCCTCAAGGATCTAGAAGCAGAAATACCATTTGACCCAGTGATCCCATTACTGGGTATATACCCAAAGGATTATAAATCATTCTACTATAAAGACACAAGCACACGTATGTTTATTGCAGCACTGTTCACAGTAGCAAAGACTTGGAACCAACCCAAATGCCTATCAATAATAGACTGGATAAAGAAAATGTGGCACATATACACCATGGAATACTATGCAGCCATAAAAAAGGATGAGTTCATGTTCTTTGCAGGGACTTGGATGAAGCTGGAAACTATCACTCTCAGCAAACTAACACAGGAACAGAAAACCATACACTGCATATTCTCACTCATAAGTGGGAGTTGAACAATGAGAACACATGGACTCAGGGTGAGGAACATCACACACTGGGGCCAGTCAGGGGGTGGGGGCTAACGGAGGGATAGCATTAGGAGAAATACCTAATGTAGATGACGGGCTGATGGGTGCAACAAACCACCATGGCATGTATAAACCTATGTAACAAACCTGCACGTTCTACACAAGTATCCCAGAACTTCAAGTATAATAAAAAAAATTGTAGAATAAAGCAAAATGAAATAGTAAAAAATATTGATTTTTATTCATGGTAAAATAAATAAAATAGCCTGCTTATCTATCTCCACTTTTCAAAAATATGCATATTCTCAATGCATAGAATATTCAAGTACATTTTTATAGACTATCCTGAAAAAAAGGAGGCTGACTTCTTAGTTTAAATATTCAAATAATTCTGTGGATGATTTCGCTTTGTCAACTTTTTATATTTTAAACAAAGGCTACAAGGAAGAATGTCTGCAACTTGATTGGAATTTGAATCTCCCAATATGCTTCATCCACAGTCAGTTATTATTACATTTTTGTTTCCTCTGATAAAACAAAATCTGATCTTACTTACTTGTGGATTTTTCATTATTTTATTCTTGCAACATAACCTTATCTTTAAGTTTTAAAGAATAGCACAATGTGGCCCCATGAACTGTCAAAATACATGTAATTTAAACTCCAGAAACTCTGAAGTAGTTATAACAGTAGTATAACACATTTTTGCTAATGATCAAAGAGTTAATTTGGCTAAGATTACATATATTAAGTTGTTGAGCAAAGACACAAATCCAGACATGACTGTTTGTCATATTTCACCATTTTTTGACAGATAAATGTTATGGCACTTCTAAGATGCTAGACATTTTAAATGTATTTCTTTCTTTATATCATTATCTCTCAGGATGAAAATTATTTTAACTTTTCTCAGAATGATAATTATTTTTAGCTTAATCAAGTACATGGGCATTTACACACTAACGCATAGTCTTTTGCTGTGGAAAACCCAGTCATTGACAAATAAGGTATTTTATAAGAGGAAAAAGTTCAGCTAAGTTCAAACCTAGACTCAGCCACCAAAATATGAGTGAGCCTATAGGAAAGGTACTTCTACTTCCTAGATTTATATTTCCTCAACTTGCAAAATTGCCAGGTGATACTTACCTTGCTGACTACTGTCAAGTTTCAGCATAATATACACAGGATGTGTAGCATGAAGGCACTACTCAATAAATGGCTGCTCTTAAACACGATTGGTGAAAAAAGATGTTATTTCAATGGACAATAACATTTCTATCACTTCATAATAATCATTAATATAAAGACATGTTTCTGAAAATACATTACAAAAACACTTATAGATGTGTGTGTGTGTGTGTAACAAAAAATACTCTTTACAGTTAACCAAAAGAATGTTTTTCAAATAAATATATGAAGATTCAGAGGACTTAGAGACGTGAATTACCATACTTTATTTATCCCACATATTTACTGGGGAGTAGATAAAAAAAGGACATATGAAGATCATATTTCCATGATTTCCTTACCAGCTGTAACTGCCTTATGTGCCTTTGAACAATTTACAGCCACATTTCCACCAATGAGACAATAGAATTAGATGTTTTTTAAGTTACATCACAACCCCAAAATTCTGTTCTGACTATATTACACTTCCCAGTTAAATAATATAAAGTTATCACAACTGTGACAACTCATTTCTTCCCTCAAAATTACGAGTCTATAATATAACGATAAATTAATCTATGCCAACCACATTCACAATGCATATTATTGTAGAATGTGCATCACATTGGCTGAGCTTTTCAGGTTCATTTTTACAGTACTAATACTATGATGGCAATTCTAAGTTTTGCTCTTAATTTTGCAGTGTACAAACTCAAAATGATCAATTTCAACAAGTCCCTGAGATTAGATGTACCCTACAAAATTTATACAAACCTCTGCAATGACATCCTGCCAACAGAAATTTATCTCTATGGAAGCACTGCCAGTGGCATGCAGACATTCTTGAATAAAATAAACCCTCCCAGGACCCCATGTTCTCCTATAATCATTACCTCATTTCCCTCACCATTGTTCCTAGGATCACTTCTCTGTTTTTATAACATTTGACTATTTAGCAATATTTGACACTGTTGGAAATTTTTTCTTCCTTGGATTTTTTTTTTTTTTTTTTTTTTTTTTTTTTTTTTTAGTTTTTCTCCATTCATTCAAAATACTTCTTTCCTAGGTCCCCTTTCTAACTGGTTACTCCTCTATCTCCTTGGCCTGCTTCTCCATTCCACTACATTTCTCACTGTTCATGGATATGATCCAAGACCCATTATTTTCTCCATCTTTTCCTTGACAACCTCAATTAGCTCATAGCTTTAAACACACTGACATGCCTTTGACTTCCAAATGTACACATTCAGCCCTGGGGTCTTCTTCGAATTGCAGACTCAAACCCCCAACTGTCCATTTGATATATACACTTGGGTTTCCGATAGGCATCTCATAATTAATATATCTCAAGTAGAACTGTTTTTACCCTCCTCCCACTCCACTCTCCAGCAATTCTGATGAATTTAACCTCTTATTTTCGCTGTTCTCACCCAAGCCATCATCTCTCATCTTGCTTATTACAAGTGACTTCTAACTGATCTCTCTCTTTCCTCTTGCCCTCTTCCACTCTAGTCTCACCAGAGCAACCAGAGGATCTTTTTTCAAAATATAAATCAAATTGTAATGTTCCTCTGCTTAAAACCAACCCAAAGCTTCACATTACACTTAGAATAAATGTACATACAGTAAACCTCAATATGTATCCCCTGCCACCTTCTGACCACATCTACTGACGTTCTGCCCCTTGCTCAGCACCTTCTACTTATGCTAATCTTTTTGTTCTTAAAATATATCAATGTGTCTCAAATATTAGGGACTTATCTTAAGATCTTTGAAGGGCTGACTCCTCAAAATTCAACAATCAGCTTCAATGTTATGTCCTTAGAGCAGCCTTTCCTATCCAATTAATCTCTAACACTTTATCCTGTCTTTCATTCAACATATTGTACGGGTTATTTTGTATTAATCTATTTATTTATTTTTCTCTCTTTCCCCCTGTATATAACTTTAGACAGGACCTTGTCTATCTTATTCCATTTTTTATACCTAATGCCTAAAACATTGTTTGCCTCTTGGCAAACTCTCAATGCACATTGAAAAAGCAAAGTGCAAATGTATGTAGATGTATCTATTCATAATAGGCATAAAAATGGTACCAGATATTTAAAGAGGCCTTGGATATCCTCTTCAAAAGATTAATAAAATGTCAACTTGGCTTAGTCTAAGAAGAAGTTTTTGTATTTTTCTAATAACCAGAAATCAATTTAAGTATCTGTGAATAGCATAGACATAATGGATGTTATGTCTTTGGAACTTATATTTATATGTTTTCTGACCAGTATGTCTTTCCCACACCAAAGTGACTCTAGCAGGAAGGCAGCCACTAAAAGCAATAGGCATTAGGAAAAGCAGAGTCTGGCAGTCACAAAGTGCTGGCCTGCTTATGTGGGCACATAAATGCAACTTCTTGTCAGTTAAGTCTATGGCTCTAACTTAATTTGAACAGGAAGAACTGAATAAAACATCCCAGTATGCCCATTTCTACACAGATTGCATTGATAAGCTCAGTCCTAGAAAGCTCCAGGCACAGGCCTGACAGTTCCATTATTTTAGAGGTCATTATATGTGGCACTCAACACAACTCCTAGGGTTTGAGATTAGGTCATGTTTCCTGGTCAACCATCAATTCTCTTACAGTTTTTTAAAAAATGTAGAAATGCCTCTAATAATTTGTACCATGGTAGAAATATTGTTAGGGATTATTGAACACTATTTCCTCAGGAATATTCAAGAGAGTTGCCACAGTAAACCTTAGGTATTGGAAGCCATATGTGATTCAAGGCTGAGTGTCTTTAACAAGCACGGACACACACCTCTCCTACTGTGTAATTCATAGCCACTCTTCCTAAAGAAAAACACAGGCGGGAAAAGGTTAGTCTTTAGTGACCTAAAAATCTTCAAGTACTTGCTTGAATGGCAGGCATGAGACAGAGGCTGCCTCCCTGAGGGTTCAGGGACATTTGCCTATTTGTAGATTCTCATCCCTGTGGATGGGTCACTGTTAGACCAGCATTTCATTAAGTGTAATAAGGTATGAAAACCTATCTTTTATTTTACAGAGAAATTCTCTTTCTGTCCATATTCTTTTTCTTACCAGCAAAAAGAATCTGCTAATAACACAGTTCTTTAACAAGTCTAAGCTCATTTATCACTATATGAGCTCTCATTTGGTTTCTTTAATTATTCTCCATTTTGCTAATTGTGATTATCCAGAGTACCACAATTTATCATATTCCTCTACCTCTTAAAATACTCATTTACGGTTCTTGTTCTTTCATGAATTCTTATTAACATTTTTAATTGCAGCAGGTTTAAAGGATCTTCCATACTTCTCTCTTCTTCTCAAAGTGCAGCCATATTTATCTTTAATGTCCCTAATCATTTTTTTTCTAATTTATGCTACTCTGTGTTGCTGTTAGAGGTGTATTTTTTTTTTAAATCTAAACCTTTCTACATAGGAAATTAAAGCCTCTCATTGATTTTCTGTTTAGATAGTAATGGCATGAATGTCACCTTGTAGGAAGGTAAAAGCAGAAAACTTGAATGTTTTATTTAATAAGTAATAAAATGCACTGGACACAATTCAGTGAGTCAAATTAAAAATAAGCCCCAACTAAATAAATAAACAACAGGTAAGTTCTGCAACAGATTTCACAGAACTTGGCATGCAAAGTTTCTAACTTCATTTATTGGAATCCACCTCATCTATATTCAAGAAACAGAAATTGTACAACAAAGAGATTCAGAATATTAGGTTAAGTAAAGATAAAAATGAAAACTGAGTTCTCCTATTAAATACGTAGCATTATATAGATGTGATACGATGTATAGAGTAATACAGAAAGATCAATGTGCTTCAAAAGATCAGAGGGAAAAAAGACACCTTTTAACTAGGAAAATCATGGAATACTTTGAGGAAGAGGTGACATTTGAGATAGAGCTTAAGATTTGGAATATTTGACATAGTTATTAAAGCTAGTACCCCAATAAAGCACAGAAGTAGAAATATATGAGATGTATTTTGCAATGATAATACAGTAGGGATAGAGAAAAAAGTACATAAGGGGATGGTATAATATCAAACAGTTAGAGGTTGTTAAGTTTTAAGTAGCCCAAACATATTCATTATTTTTTAATTCTCACACCATTCTTATGAAGCTAGGAATCAGTTTGCCAATAAACCAAATTAGAACATGTGATGGGAGAATAGATTTAGAGTGAAGGATAATAAATTCGGTTTTAATTTTAGATACAGCTTTAGTCAAGATTGGGTAAGCTATGCTGCAGAAAGTTATCTCCCATACCTTAGAAATCGAACATAAGATAGTTTATTTTTCACTCTCATTACATGTTCCACACAGATTGTCTGGGGACTCTTCCTATACAGTCACAGACTGATAGAGTTCTGCCCTCTTTAGCTCACATTTGAACCAGAGGGCCTCTGACTGTTCCACAGAAAGAGAACACTGGGATGCAATAGGCATGAGTTTTTTTACTGCGTCTCTGCCCAGACATGATCCATTTTATTTCCATTCCCAGTCCATTGTACAGAGCTAATTACATGGTCTTAACATAATTGTAAGGGATTCTGTGAAATGTAGAGGAGTACATGGACTGCTTAGTGAACACGACTCTCTCTGCTACAGGCACCATCTGTTTCTTTACAAGACATAGAAGTATAATAGAAATGGTGTCCAGAACCAAGTATAGAGCTCCCAATTCATTTTGCCAATGATATGCTAAAGTAGAGGTCCTAGATCCCACCATTTTCTTACTCAGAATCTTGTCTTCCACAATGTGATTATATTTGCTGAAAAATTTCTTCCCTTTTCTTATCCTAAAAATCTCTATTTATTCTTCAAAATGCAGTTCAATATGTTGAAGAAATAGTACTTGGTTATCTACAGCAAAGGACAAAGACCTGTCTCAAATAAAACTATATTGTGGAGAAAATGAAAAATAAATATCAATTTTTAAAAATATTAAATACTTGAAGAAGATATGGGATAACATTTTGATATAGTTATAGGAAAAATTACAAACAACATTAATTGATCTGATTACATAAATATAAAATTTCTAGACATAAAATACATTGAAAAATAAAAACAAGAAAAACATTTGTAAAATGTAATTATTTTAAAAAAACATATCTCTAAAAGGAATATTGCAAAGAACAAGTAAATTCACGAAGTCAATACAAATAACCACGAGAAACCTTTAAAAATAAGAAAATACTAATTATTAAAGAAATTCTTAGTATAAATAGCAGTAAGGTTAGCTTTTATACCTGTGAAATGGGCAACTCAGAATTCCAAACACAGGAATAAAAACAGACACTATTTGTGAGTATCATTACTATGAATGTTTCTTAACAGTATTTAGTAAGTTTATTAATTCATTTCACAGATATTTGCACATCTACTCTGTTCCTGACATTATTGCAGGCATTTAAGACACATCATTTAAAAGTAATATTAATTTCTATAAGTAAAGGATCTCTACCTTCATAAAACTTACACTTTATTTGATGTCTCAGTTTGGGTTGCCTTAGAAACAGATCGTGAATAAAGGATTTCACTGCAAGTAATGTATTTAGAGTGAACCATTTGGAAAGCACAGTAGTGGGCAATTGAATTAGGGATATAAAAGTAGCCAGTCGGCCAGGTGCGGTGGTTCACACCTGTAATCCCAGCACTTTGGGAGGCCGAGGTGGGTGGATCACAAGGTCAAGAGATCGAGACTATCCTGGCCAACATGGTGAAACCCCGTCTCTACTAAAAATACAAAAATTAGCTGGGTATTGTGGCGTACACGTATAGTACCAGCTACTCGGGAGGCTGAGGCAGAAGAATTGCTTGAACCCAGCAGGTGGAGGTTGCAGTGAGCTGAGATTGTGCCACTGCACTCTAGTCTGTCGACAGAGTGAGACATCATCTTAAATAATAATAATAATAATAATAATAATAATAATAATAATAAAGTAGCCAGTCAATGAGGAATTAATAAATCAGTTATCATGGTGGGAAACTGCTATTCCATCTTGCATGGAAACTATGAAAAAAACTGTAAAACATGGGCTTGAAAAGTGTCCACCCATGGACTGAGAGAGCTGGGGTATATATGGACTAATTCATGTGAGTCATTGGTTGGGAACTGCTTTGGGGTGCTAATTTCTCCTACATTCAGGCTTCCAAACCAAGACAGACTTCATGGTTCCCTGAGGAAAGCCCTAAAGCCCAGAGATGCATAAAATGGTACTTGGGTAAGAGCAGGAGTACATAAAAGTTACCCAGAGTTTGAGCAGGGCACGGACAAGGATGCTAGACTAATATAGACAATACAGAACAGAGTAGAAAAGTAAGTTTCAAGTATGTTACAAGGTGACAAAAAAATGTTATTGGCAAAAAAAAAAAAGAATTAGAATAAGATAAGAGTGACTGTTATTTCAAGGTAGTGGGAAGGTTAGTTTCCAATGTCAAGTAGAGTGATTAGGACAGACCCCATTGAGAGGATAAGATTTATACAAAGATGAAGGAGGACAAAGAATCAACCAAGCAGATTTCTGAGTAAGATTATTACAGACAGAATATTTAAGCAAATGACCCATTGGATTTTACCTGAAATTTTTGAGGAGCAGCAATGAAGTTATTGTGATTAGAATGCTGGCAGCCATAGGAGGAGATGGAATGAATGAATTGACTGAGGGAGGGACAGAATATAAATCGTGCAGGACCATCTGAGGACTTGAAAGTCTTTTTGCTATAACTGAAACGGAGATTCACAGTATGTTTCATACAGAGGGTAACATAAAATATTTTCTCTTTCAAAAGGATTGCTCTAGCATTTTTACTTCTGGCTACGAGGAGGTAACTGGTTGAGACATACCCTTCTGCAATAAACATATAAGACAATAGACAAACGATATGAGATAACTGTTTTCTGACATTGGACTGTGGTTCCTGAGAAAAAGAAAAGAAAACTTAAAGGCTCACATAAACCACTTAAGAAGAGTTAATGAATGAATGCCAGGCACAACCTCTACACTGAAAATGACAAAACATTGATAAGAGTAATTAAAGTAGGCATAAATAAATTGAGAAATATACCATGTTCATTGATTGTAAGATTCAGTGCTATTGATATGTCAGTTTTCCCACACTGGTCTATATGTTTTAATGCAGCCCCAAGCTCAATAAAAATTTGGTGGCAATTCATAACCAGATTTAAAATTTATATAAAAATACAGGGTTCTAGCATAAACAAAACTACTTTCAAAAAGAACATATTGTGGCAATTCTTGCTGCCTGAGTTTAACAATTTCTAAAAAGCTATTGTAATTACACAGTAGTGTTGGTGTAAGGGAAGGAATATAATAAACCCAAATAGAGAGTTTAGAAATAGAATTTGCAGAAACCTGATTTTCATCAAAGATGCAATTTTGTGGGGAAAGTGAAATCAACAAATGCTACCCTAACAACAGGATAAACATAAATCACAAGCCCTACCTAATACTATATACAAAAATTAATTTGAAATTAATCATAGGCCAACCATGTGATCCTTAAGGATCACATATGAGAATATCTTCATGACCCTGGAGTAGGCGAAGATTTCCTTAACAGGACACTGTAAGTTAAAACCCTTAAAAAATGATAAATTGGACATCATCAAAATTAAACACTTTATTTTTTGAATTATAAAATTATAATATGGTACTACTTTGAAAAACTACTTAGTCATCTACTGTAGACCCCAAATATTCCACTGAGTTTGACTGAGAGATTTACTCAAGATAAATGAAGATATATGCACATGAAAAGAGTTGTGCAAAAATGTTTATAGAAGCTTTATGCGAAACAGCCGCAAACTGGAAACAATCCAAATGCCCAACAAGTGAATGACAATATATTGTTGAATACATATCCATTATAATGGTACTGAGCAATTTACAAAATCAACTACTGAAACAGTCAATAATATGAAAGAACCTCTGAAATATTATTTCAAACAGAATAAGGAATGAGCTATCATTATGATTGTACAATGTATGGAATAAGAAGTCAGAATTATCTTTGTCCTAAATTCCCTTTAATTACAACTCTATACAAGAGAAGCAGAAGATGGCTATGGGGTATTTTATAATGCTCTTTCAGATTAAATTATTCTTAGTGCAATGCTTTTCATATCTGTGCTTATGATGTCATAGAAAGTCCTGGAATTGACAAAGGGCAGAAGTTACATGTATGTTCAGTTGTGTTCTCTCAACATGACAACGCTTCTGCTGATTCTAAAATATACCCTGCCTTCTGAATGTCTCTGAAGGGTTGACTTAAGGGTCATCTGTGTTGCTTTGCAATTCTGGAAGCAAACATGGAGGAAAATGTAGGGGCGGGCAAGTTGAAAGGACACAGAGAAAGTATCAACAGCTAAATATTGAGTTTGAAAGTTCCGGGCTTCCTCGCTAAAGTATATGCTGCTGTTCACTCATTTTGCCACAATTCATGTTTGGGTTGGAGCTTTATAGAAGGCAAAGGAAGATGTAATCTGCTTTGACTCATAGCCTGTGACTCTTTGGCATAGTTGTTGTCAAAAAACTAAATTCCAGATGACAATGTGGCATTTTTATTAGAAGAAATGGCTGCCAAAATTGGAAGTAAGAGTCTCTACCAAAGTCCTTTTTATTGTGCTCGGAACTTTCAAAATCGTATATCCTTGCTTGAAAGGGACAATGTTGTTAGAAATTAAAACTTCCTTCACACCTATTGCCTTCCAGTCATTCAACCAATGACCTGAATTGGGTGGAGCCATAGTTGATGTAAAAAATCCTAAACTCCAAACTCCCTCTGGGTCCAAAGTGAACCTATTTCTCATTAAAATAAAGAATTTTCCTATTCTCCTTGGTTTTAGCAACTACGGTTAGGGGTTAGAAGGTAAAGGCCATGGGTAGGGTTTAGAAGGCACTTCCTTCTGAGCCCAGAGGTGTTCAACTGACAATCTCAATTACTTTTCATGATAGTAACTTTGGTCTGTTCAGTCCACTATTCCCTGTATTGTCCAGTTAAAAACCTTTATTATGCAAACTTTCAGAGGAGCCCATATATATAATCATGAAAACTCAGGGAGATATGACTCAGCTCTTTAAAACTTGAAATTCTTAAAGGAAAAAAAAAAAACTCACATGAAAAGAAATAAAAACCCAATGCTGCAGCTGCCTATAAAATCTGGGAAAGTATGTTAAGTGGGTGTCCTTACAAGGAGTTATATGGAAACACAAACTGTGAACACAACAGAGTTTGCTTTTGATTTCCATATACTTTTGGCTCTTGCTATTTTTAGGCCCACAGGTACATCCACAGGTGCCACATGAAGGAGCAACTGAACCAGAAGTGTTCCAGGGTTTACTGAAATATATCAGTAATGATCACTCCTCTATAAACAGAACTTGGAAATTTCAAGGGCTTCTGACTGTCAGCAGCCATGTTGTCATTGCTGGAGAACCCAGAGGCAAGCCGTTCATCTTCTGATGCTTCTCTCTCCTGTGTTCAATGTTCATTATGCTTTGGAAGTGCAAGGCCACTGTCATAATAAACGGCATTCAAAGTGATTTATTGTTTTCTGCTGATGTTTAGACTTTGGCTGCTATGTACTATTGCCAAAAGCACAGACTTTTATTTGTTCTGATGTATTCTAATGATCAAAATGACCTGAAACAGAAAGGCAGGAAAGGTGGGCAAGACAGTCTAGTAAGCTGTTAAAAGCAATTTTAATTCTGTGGTAAGAGGCTAGAGAAATTCATCAAAATCCTCTTATTCTCTAGAAGCAGAACTTAATCTTCTAAGTACTTCATTTCTCACCTAAAATAAAAGATTCTAAAGACTTTTAGTAATCAGAAATGCTAGGTTCCCTCCCTTGTCAATCTCAAATCTACTATCTCCAGCAAACATTAACTAAATTTCTGCCTGCCATGTCCCTCCTTCTTGTCCTTTTCCTGCTGACAATGTGTCATGAATGTTAGTCATTCTCATTATCTCTGTTTCTGCCTCTCTCTCTCTTTCTGCCTGTCTTTCCTTCTATCTCTCTTACACACACATACATTATCCTACTCAGAAAGCTCATAATATTTTTTCTTGAATATTGATACTATAACACCAGTGGCTCTAACAGCATTCTTCTAAAAAGGGAAATGCTAGGAAGATACATGTGAATATACCTCAAAAATGGCCTTTAACTGTAAAAATACATATTTTTCCCTGGCTTCTAATGTGCAACATAACATTCCCAATGGCATTGTTCTGGTTTTCTTCGAAAGGTGGCAGCAAACACACTACTGTCATCTCTTCAATGAACTGCCTGCTATCTTGCTAAGTTAAGGCGTCCTACGCATGAGGATGGGGATGAGGACTGGTGCCTAGCCTTAGCCAATGTGGATCCCATTACAGAGGATTAGGATGACACTAATGGGGTTGATTCTGCAGCCTGTTCATCCTCTGTCTGCCAATAGTCAGAGTGAGTGCCAGAGAACAGGATATCTGTGTGTTGATGCCAAGACAACTGCAGTAACAGAGGCTTGCTGCTATCACTGCCTCTTCAGAATGGAGGCAGAAGGTAAGACAAAAAGAGGACACCAGCAGTAGGGTCTTCAGATTCACCTGACATGAAGGGGCCAAAGCCATCAGGTGCCCTGCCCTGCTGTCAATGCCTACGGTTTAAGAAGGCTTGGTTCAACAGTACACACCTCGTGCTATAAAGGTTGATTTGGAGAAAGGCCGAGGATTATCACAAGTTCAATAAATAATATTCTTTGCTATGCTTAGGAGGAATTTTTCCTATATTTGGTGTTCTATAGATAAGGATTGAATTCATAGCTTTTTTTCTGGCACAAAGTCTGGCAAAGAGGTAGAATTTGTATCCAAAGCGGAAAGTTTCTATATATTTTTACATGAGCCTTCTTTGGCATCAGTCGGTACAGCCACAGCTGACAGCCACTGCAGATACCAAGACCTGATTCTCAGAAGCAGGAAGAAGATAAAATCATGTCCAAAAGCGGCCTCTAAATGCTTAGTCACCCCAAATTCTCAGGACGTCACACAAGCGTTAGACAGTTTACAGTCCTTGATTTACTTTCTAAGAGGAAAAAAAGAGGCTTCTTTTTGAAATTCAGAGAACCAAGTTGATGGTGCCTTGATTGGACAATAGGCATTTTTGCTTCAGGACCTTACATGTCACCGAATTGTTAAACCATCTCCAGCCTGGAGAGGAGAGTAGAAACAACCATGCCATCATGACACCGTTTATTCAAAGAAGAAGAAAGGTTAAGAATATTAGAAACTAACATTTTAATGTTTTACGAACTAGCTGTTTCTGTGCCAGACAACTAAGAAAGCACTTCAAGTTCATTGTTTTTCTCTTCTAACTTTGGATCTAAATATTTACACACGGTTTCAGTCATCTCAAAACTGCTATGCAAATTCGTGAGCTCTCACTCCATTTCTGATGTCAGTAACATCATGGCCATGACAAAACACGTCCTTTTCTATGATGTCGGGAGTATTGTTCAAGGGTGATTAAATATGAAAGTGAGGCAAAGCCCCTGACTCCCAGAGAAAAACATTTCAAATAGGGAATCATGCTACATTAACAGTTCAAAATATTGTCTATATTCATATAAATAGCAAAAGATGCTAAATAAGACTGTATATGTAATTCTTGCATTGGTTGTGATAAGGAGTGTACCTGGATCCTTTCTGATACAATTTAAATCCTTTCTTAAAAACAATTCATGTTTAACTAAATAATTTTACTGTTATAACAATTCATATTTCTCAAAATAATTTTTAGTTAGATGACTCCCTATTTCTGTCAATAAGCACATTATGTAAGTAGGGCAAGGATAACTATTTTAGTGTTTTAGATTCAGAAAAAACAGTGAAACAGAAATTAAACATATTTTTATAAATACAGCAGCAGTCTCCACTACTGATCCCTTGACTAATCCTACAATATCTTCATCAAGTTTCTTTCTACACTGAGTTTTCTTTATAATATGCACCGCTCATTACTTTGCCTCTTCTGCAAACAAGAACCTGACCACACAACTCAAGACTACATGAGTATGTGGCAAGCATGAGATCACTATATAGAGATACTTTTACAAAACAGTCAAAATTTGTGAGGTTGGGAACAACATCAAGAGGCCATTTAACATTCTCCTTCCTTAATTCTAAGGTCTCTTTTAGAAGGTGAAATACAGTCTTTTCTTTAGATATATTAATTAGCCAATAATTCAGTGCTATTTTATTAATCAAAACCCAGTTAGGAGATAGAAACCACACAAGTAACGTTAACAGAGAAAAATTGCTATGAATAATTGTTAGCCAGTTATTAGAAAATGGAAAATGCAATAGAAAATGCTGAGGTATTATGAACAAGTAACTGCAGGAAGCAGATACTAACCCAGTGTGGGGGAAGAGAGCAAAAGGACAAGGTTGGAATTATTAAAGTTTAGAATGTTGGAGAAGTGGCCTGGTGGAACTGGGACTCAGATCTCTGAAAAGAAGGTATTGCTTGGATATTGCTGTCAGAACTCCGAAGAATCTGTCTCTAATGGGGCTAGTTCTAGGAATACCGGGAAAAAAAAAATTGTAACCTGGAATCTGCTGCTTCTAATGTAGTGTACTGCTGCCAGTGAGGAAGCTTTGCATAGGAGACACTGATAGGAACAGAAAATCCCCTCTTTAACCTCCAACTCTCTAGTCTCTGTGTCACCCTCTACCCCTACAGAATCTAACAGGACCCAGCTCACAAAGGAGAAAACATCGTTTGTAGTGTCTCAGCCCCAGCATCATGAGCTGAATATGAAAGTAGTTTAATAATTGTCATACATATAAGAGAGTAATGACAATTATCTGATAATGAATATGTTTATGTATTTTTTTCTGCCTAAGATGATACAGTGAATATGCTCTTAATGCTTTAAGAAAACCAATTCAAATAATAGGTGCAGAAGGAAGTTACTTTAAATACGATAGTCAGGGATGGTCTCTGAGGAGCTGATATTTGAGTCAAATCCAATAAAATTTGTTATATAGTGGAAAAATCGGAAGAAGTTCAATATGGCCAAATTCAACAAAGGGCAAGAGAGGTAAAAGAGAAAATCAGAGAGTTATTCAGCCAGTTCATGTAGAGCCTCAAAGGCCACCATGAGGAATTTGAACTTTACTAAGTCTAATGATAAGTCATTTGGAGAGTTTTAACAGGAAAATGACATCATCTACTTTCAATTTCAAAGTATTACTTTGAATGCTATGGCAGGAAGAATGGGGATGACAAGTATGAAATTAGAGTAAGTAGTAAAGGTGATATTGGAGTTCTCCCAGTGAGAGATCAGTGTGATTCAAGCTAAAGTAGTAGTTGTAGAAGTAGAAATGAGTGGATAAATATGGAACATATATCTGACATAAAGGATTCAATAATACATGAGGTAAAAGGAAAAATACATATGTTTTAAGTAATGTGGTAGATGCTGTTACTGTTTACTGAGTTGGGATACTGAGGTAGACACATTTTTAGAAGAAAACTGAAGAAATGCTGACTGTAGATTTTGTGTTTTAGAGCATTGGACAATATGATGGCTGGATAAAAGAGCTGGTCAATGGAGAAAGCAGAGATAAAAGCATATATTTAAATTTCTTTAGCCAACAATGGTTATTGGAGATGTTGACAAGTGTTTTTACAAGGATGTTCATTGCCATATATTTTTGTAATGGAAAACATTGAAATTAATATGATAAAAATTAGCATAAGAATATAGTGTAGGCAGAAAGAGAAGCAAGTTGACATCTACCCTACAGCTATAATCACATTTTCTCTAATTAGGCAAGGTTACAGTGCAATGACAATACCATTGTGTGGCTTTAGAGTCACATTTATGTTTGTGACTGAGGAAAGATCTATAGGCTTATAAATGGTTAATTGATTTTCAAATAAAGACTATTTAATCACTAAAACTAGAGGTGATCAAGATTCACAGGAAAAGTTTTTCGTAAATACAAATCTGTATCCCATGCAACAATGCATCAGAATTAGGATGATTTCTATCTTTCTGCCACATCTTGGTCAAGGTTATGATCCAATTAGCAGTTAATGTCAGACAAAGTATGGATTCTTCTACTTGTTCATAGTTAGGCCTAATTATTTTATTACATCTTCATTTATTATCTTGTGTGCCTTTATTTGGGATTATTCCTAAACAGGTTTCAGATGAGAGGGATTAACTATATAATAGGCAATGTAGATTATCTGATAAAGAACATAAGAAAATGGAGTTCTTACAAAATATTTTTAAATTCAACATTTTTGACTTTAAGTTTTACATATGACTTCAAAAGTAAATTACCTGCCAATTTGAAATAAATCTAATTGAACAGTTGAACTAAATTCAAAGGCTTCCTAAATAAGTAGTTTTGGTTTTTTAGCAGATTTCAGCAGATGGATAAGATTTACCCACAAGACAATATTTATATATTTTATTCATATTAAATCATATGAAATTATGATTATTTAACTACTTTAGTATGGATGTCACAATATAATAATAAATATATTTAAATTTTAAATAAAGACTTCTCTTCATCAGTGATGCCTTTTACACACACAAGTCAGTTAGCTAGTGTATACTAGAGAAATTTCCGCTATCCCACCCACAATTATGTTTAGTAAATGTGGAGGCTGAAATAAGTTTGCATACCCTTTCAGTATGAGCCAGAAACCATTTGTTGTAAAATGCTTTGTATTAGCCTTTTTGCAGTTCAAGTGGCTGCTACTTATTCCTTGATTAAAATATTGACATAGACTTCCAGACTCCCAGACCAAAGTTGCTTTCTGCAAGCAATAAGACTTCTAAAGAATATAAATGAAAGATATTTATCCTGCATATTGGAAGTTTTCAAAAATTAATAATGGATTAATAACAAGATAGTAATAAAACAATCAGTAAAAGAAATAAACATGAAATTAGAATAAATTTAGGGTTTAAAGACAGCAGTTTGTTTTTTTTTTTCTGATAGTCTTTCATCCTACTCTCCTCCAACTGCCCAAATTAAATCAATCTTATCTTCAGAGAAGACAAATGGAAAAAGAGGGAGAGAGAGAAAGAGAGAGAGAGAGACGAGTAAACAGATAAAACAGAAGACTAAGGTTCTTATTTATTTGCAATATTTTAGATACCACAGAAGCAAGAAAGACAAGCCAAAACTGTCTTTTTAAAATTATTCCCTCCATTTCTTCCATGTGATTTTATAAACACTACTAACAATCATTTTATTAATTAATATAAAGGTTTCTGATAAGGTTATTACTTTTTTCTAACTTCAAAACTAAGTAGTAAAGGCACTTACTACAACATATAGTAAAAAAAAGTTTTAATATTCAGTGCCCCCTCATAGAATAAATAAAATTATCCAATCTTTAAAATTAGCCCTGCATCTTTATGATATATTACATATATATGATAGATTTTCTAGACATACACAATAGATGTTCTTACATGTATTAAAGAGGGAAGAATGAAAATTTTAGATAAGGGAGCTCAAACAGAGAATGTATTATTCTCTCCATTATATCAAAAATATTGGGCCTGGCACGGTGGCGCATGCCTGTAATCCCAGCACTTTGGGAGGCTGAGGCGGGTGGATCACGATGTCAGGAGATTGAGACCATCCTGACTAACACAGTGAAACCCCGTCTCTACTAAAAATACAAAAAATTTGCCAGTTGTGGTGGCGGGTGCCTGTAGTCCCAGCTATTCCGGAGGCTGAGGCTGGAGAATGGAGTGAACCCGGAAGGTGGAGTTTGCAGCGAGCAGAGATCGTGCCACTGCATTCCAGCCCGGGTGACAGAGTCAGACTCCGTCTCAAAAAAAAAAAAAAAAAAACAGATTAGACACATTATTTAGCCCAGTCCCACAATTCTGTGATAATCATTCTCATCAATTATAATATTGATCCCTAAATGTTCTGTATTATCTCAGGGTCACAGAAACACTCTAATGGTTCTCTTAATGCAGTGTTTAAAAGTGTTTGATGTCTAAAAATTTCATAGAATGCAACAAGTCACTGATAGGATTTCAGAGCCAATTTCACCAACCCACAAATAGAATAAAACAAACTGGGGGGAAAAAAACTGAAAAAATAATTATCCTTTAAGATGTCCTCAAACCAGTGAAATATATACTTTTAAAGTAAACAACTTAAGTAGAACTTTGAATGGAAGTTAAACATAAATTTTAATAAGTCATTTGTCGAATCAATTCAAGAATGACTACTGAGCTTGTTTTCTGTGCAAAACGTCATGGAAAACACAGTGAGCTAAGAAATAGTATCCTTTTCTTAAAGACCTTAAAATCTGACTGAAGAATTAAAACTTTGAAATACAAGTGGATAACTGGAAAACGAAAACAAGTAACAGACACAATAAAAAATACACATGTGCATATGAAATATCAGACAAAGGGTGATTACTGAAGATTGAAATCAAGATAAAATAATTTTTGGCCTCGGTTATTCTAAGATTCATTCTTTCATATAACCTACCACATTAAGTACAATTCTGATTCATTTTGGATTTGTTCCTAGTCCTAGATAATAGTAAGATGAATAGAGAGCAATCTCTACCCTATTCTCCACCCCTAAACTAATTCTTAAAGTCATTTTGCTGTGTGCTGTATAAAAGTATGAACTGGTGGTTATGAAAGTTCAGGAAAAGAACTTCTAGTTATGTCAGAAGATCTCAGAGAAGATATCACATAAAAAATTACATTTGAGCCACTTTAAATGATGAATAGGAGAGTATTGTAAGCACAAGAAACAACGAGTTAACAAATAACCATAAAAAAAAAAAACAACCATTCTTCAAGGTTGTCCCCTTGGGGAAATGTGCAGAAGTATCGCAAATGCTGGAAAGATAAGCAAGAATTGGATCATGAATCCCTTGTATTCAATATGAAGAATTTCCAAATTTATCAATGAGCTTCATAGAGTCACTGAAGGACTTTAGACTGGATTGCTAGGATTTGCAGTTTAAAAGTTTAGGCATTAGGCATTGCAGAAAAGACACTAAATGAAGTAAAGGGAGAAGAGTTAGAAGTGTATTAGACACCTCTTATAAAACACTCCAAATCCTCTCAGGCTTAGTTGTTTCTGCATGGGCCAGACATATTTAACCTAATAGCAGCTCCTCACACTTCTCTGTGGTCCCACTTGGTACCTACATATGTGTGGCCAAAAACCGTGAGGCTATAGAAGCCCTGTAAGAAATATTTGAGTAATAGGAGATGAGAACAAGTTCACAAATTCTTCCACTATTTTCTTAAAATCTTTCCTTCCCAGTCCTTGAATGTATGTTATAGGACCTCTTGGGGGAGGGAATTTAGCATCCAGCAGTCTTATTTAGCAGAAGCCAGGTAGATATTGTATCCAAGTATTGGTTCTCTCTCCTTTCCTGCTTTGCTCCTTCTCACTGTACTCCCTGTACTCTAGACAGTGTTTACCAGGAAACTGATCTTTAACCCTAACAGTGAAGGAGAAAAGAGAATGGGTTTGAGAGATAGTAAGATAGACTTAACATGGACTGGTGACTACTCAGATGCTGGAAATGAGTAGCAGACATTAGGCTAGAAGGGCTTCTAAGACTGTGGTCTGGGTGATTTGTTGGAGAGTAGTGCCATTACACAATAAATACCAGAAGATATGTAGAAATATATTCCATTTCAGATATAAGGCACCATTTATCACTGAGGAGCAGCTACCAAAAAGGCTATTGGAAATATTAATGTGGAGTTCAGAAAAGACTATTACTCTAAAATCTACAATTTTGGGGTCATCAGCTTTATATTGGCTGGAAGAACTTACAGTTGAAAAGAAGAGAACCCTAGAGGGATCTATTATTACGGGACATGGAAGAAGAAAGAAAATCTGACATGTAGTTGCCAATAATGAAGGCAGAGAAGAAGAAATGATATAGGCTTGGAAGTCAGGGAAGTCATGAATTTCAAGAGAGGGATCAACTGTGTTCAATGTGATACACAGATTAAATGTGATAAACAGATTAAATAACTAAATTGGCAAGTGTGAACCTGATTAAACAATGATGCCGTTGTTGGCTTAAGAGCATTTTTAGAAGCAGAAAAGAGTGGAAGAAAGATTTTTATTCTTTATTTTTGTAAAAATAGTAACTGGAAAAATAAAATGAACCATGGAAGCTATCAAAATATGAAGGTAAATATATAGATGACAGCCATTTTACCATCTCTTTTCCTTGTTCCATCAGGACTTTACCCACCAATAACTTCCAAATGCATTACTTAAAAGAGACCCTGCTGGCAAACCCCCACTGAAGAACGTAACATGGACTTAAGTCTTCCATTGTTCTTCACCTAGCTGTGCAGTACTGCTATTGTTGGCAATTCTTTTTTACCTTCTATTTTGAACTGACAAGATTCTTGTTTTAATCCCTTTTCTGAAATAGTAGCATCAGGATGATTTCCCCATTGTCCCACATTGAAGGAGTATACCTTCAAAGATGTTCATCTGCAGCATTTAATTATTCATTTATCCACGGGACATCTTTAGTCCCTAGAGCAGATCTGCATTAAGATAGGCAGAACCATTTCTCACAGCTGCACTGGGAACATGCACCAGGATATGCCTGATCCTAGAGGAAACAAATCACTGCCACCAATTCCTCTCACCACCCCCTCAAAAAGTAAACCAGCATATTTATCTTCTTTCTCTTCATTTCTTTTCAGGGCACACCATGATTTATGGTTCGACTCAAGCATTCTAGTCTTACTTTTGGGCTCAGTATACAAGCAAGTAAGAAGGGTATAAGATAATGAGAATCTTATATTAACACGATTGAGCTAGGCTTGTTCTTTATAAGCAAAGACTACATTCCTTACTGAATCAGAAGGACTTCTAGTGTTTTAAAATGATTCAGAATAATTAGAGAGTATCTTTATGAAAAGTAATACACTCTATGACTAACTTTTTTAAAAAAACAGAAACCACATGCAATTTTCTCAATAGATGCAGAAGAAAATCATTTTACAAAATCAACACACTTTCACAATAAAAACACTAAACAAACTAAAAATAAAGGGGAAATTTCTGAATCTGACTGATTAAAGAGCATTTAGTAAAAACTCACAATAACATCATACTTTATGGAGAAACATTGAACACTTTCACCCTGTATTTAGGAACAAGACAAGAATATTTGTTCTCACCACTTCTGTTCAACATTGTATTCATTGTATACAATACAATTGAAGTTTTCGTGTAAGTTCTTTAGGATTTTCTCTATACAAGATCAGGTCAACTGTGAATAGAAATGCTAGTTTTTCCTTTCCAATATGGATACTCTTTATTTCTTTCATTTGCCTAATTGCCCAGACTAGAACCTTCAATACAATACACCACCATGCGTGGATAATTTTTTTTCTATTTTTAATTGTATTGAAGGTTCTAGTCTGGGCAATTAGGCAAATGAAAGAAATAAAGAGTATCCATATTGGAAAGGAAAAACTAGCATTTCTATTCACAGTTGACCTGATCTTGTATAGAGAAAATCCTAAAGAACTTACACGAAAACTCTTAGAACTAACAATTGAGTTTTACAACATGGATGGATACTAGATCAATATAAAAATGTCAATTTTATTTCTATCTACTAGTAATAAATGATATGAAAATGAAATTAAGATTCCATTTACAATAGCAACAAATAGAAATAAAAATTGTAAATAAATTTAACAAAAAAGAATATAAGATATATATATCTTTAATTTCTTTTAAGGATGTTTTGTAGTTGTCATATACATATCATTAATATCATGCAGGCAATTAAGTTTCACTAAAAGAAATTAAAGACATATATGACAATTTAAAAACATCATTAAAAGAAATTACTTTTTAGACATCATTAAAAGAAATTAATGTTTCATACATATGAAAACTATATATATATATGAAAACATTCATTTATATGTGAAAAACAAAAGAGAAAGTTCATAGGTATATGTGTGAAAACTAAAAAGCATCATTAAAAGAAATTATAGAAGACCTAAATAAATAGAAAATATTCTGTGTACAAAACCAGAAGATTAAATATTGTTAAACTGGTGTTATGGGATACTTCTCAAATACTTACGTTGAGGTCCTAATCCCTAGTCCCTCTGAATGTGATCTTTTATGGAAGTAAGATCACTGAGAATGTAAATAGTCAAGTTAATATGAGATCATATTGGAGCAGGGTGAGCCCCTAATCCAATATTCTGGTGTCCTTTTATTTGTATTTATTTATTAAATTATTGAGACGGAGTCTCACTCTGTTGCCCAGGCTGTAGTGCAGTGGCGTGATCTCAACTCACTGCAACCTCTGCCTCCTGGGTTCAAGCAGTTCTCCTGCCTCAGCCTCCTGAGTAGCTAGGACCACAGGTGCAACACCACCATGCCTGGATAATTTTTTTTCTATTTTTAATGAAGATGAGGTTTCACCATGTTGGCCAGGCTGGTCTGGAACTCCTAACCTCAGGTGACCCACCCACTATGCCCTCTCAAAGTGCTGGGATTACAGGTGTGAGCCACTGAGCCCATCCCTGATGTTCTTTTAAAAGGAACTTGGTTTAATTAGATCCCATTTGTCAGTTTTTATTTTGTTGCTATTGCTTTTGGCATCATGGTGAAATCTTTACCCATGCCTATGTCCTGAATGGTATCGCCTAGGTTGTCCTCCCGCGTTTTTATAGTTTTGGGTTTTGCATTTAAGTCTTTAATCTATCTTGAGTTAATTTCTATATAATGTGTAAGGAAGGGGTCCAGTTTCAGTCTTCTGCATATGGTTAGCCAGTTATCCCAGCACCATTTATTAAATAGGAAATCCTTTCCTCTTTACTTTTTTTTTGGTCAGGTTTGTCAAAGATCAGGTGGTTTTAAGTGTGTGATCTTATTTCTGGGTTCTCTGATCTGTTCCATTGGTCTATGTGTCTTTTTGCAGAAGTACCGTGTTGTTTTTGTTGCTGTGGCCCTACAGTATAGTTTGAAGTTGTGTAGTGTGATGCCTCCAGCTTTATTCTTTTTGCTTGGGTTTGTCTTGGCTATTCAGGCTCTTTTTTGGTTCTATATAAATTTTAAAATGTTTTTTTTTTCCTAGCTCTGTGAAGAATTATTGAATCTGTAAATTGCCAAACTAAAGAACAAAGGAAACTATCAACAGAGTGAGCAGACTACCTACAGAATGAGGGAAAATTTTTACAAACTATGGATCCAACAAAGGTCTACAATCCAACATCTATAAGAAACTCAAATTTACCAGAAGAAAAACAAACAACCCCATTAAAAAGTGGGCAAAGGACATAAACAGATATTTCTCAAAGGAAGACATTCATGCTCCCAAGAAGCCTATGTAAAAAAGTTCAACATCACTGATCATTAGAGAAATGCAAATCAAAACCACAATGAGATACCCTCTCATACCAGACAGAAGGGCTATTATTAAAAGTCAAAAAATAATGGATGCTGGCGAAGTGGTAGAGAAAAGAATGCTTATACTCGGTTGGTGGGAGTGTAAATTAGTTCAGGCATTGTGGAAGACAGTTGTAGTAATTCCTCAAAAACCTAAAAATAGAAATACTATTTGACCCAGCAATCCCCTTACTGCATATATACCCAAAGGAATATAAATTTTTCTATTATTAAGACAAATGCATGTGTATGTCCATTGCAGCGCTATTCACAATAGCAAGGACTTAGAGTCACCCTAAATGCCCCTAAGTGATAGACTGGATAAAGAAAATGTGGTACATATATACCATGGAATACTATGCAGCCATAAAAAGAATAAGACCATGTCCTTTACAAAGACATAGATAGAGCTGGAGGCTATTATCCTCAGCAAAATAACATGGGAACAAAAAACCAAATGCCACATGTTCCTATAAGTGGGGGCTAAATAATGAGAACACATGGACACATAGAGGAGAACAACAGACTCTGGGACTTGTCAGAGGGAGGAGGGGACTGTGAGGGTGAGGAGGGTGGGCAGAGGGAAAGGATCAAGAAAAATAACTAGTGTGTACTAGGCAATATCTGGGTGATTAAATAATAAGTACAACAACTCCCATGACACAAGTTTATATGTATAACAAACCTGCACATGTACCCCTGAACTTAAAATAAAAGTTAAATACATAAATAAGAAAAAGAACTTGGTGTGAAGAGAAAGAGACACATATATAGGGAAGACTATATGAAGTCATAGGGAGAATGCCACCTCAAGGAGCGCCAAAGTTGCCAGCAAACACCAGAGACTAAGAGAGATGCATAGAACAGATTCTCCCCACAGTCATCAGAAAAACAAAAACAAAAACAAAAACAGAAAACAAAATCTTGCCAACATCTTGATCTCACAGTTCTAGACTCCAAAACTATGGGAAAACGAATTTCTGTTGTTTAAGACACTCAGGTTATGGTAATTTGTACAGCAGACCCAGGACACTATTACAGTCAGCAATACTCCCAAAATCGATTGGCTGAGTCAATTAAATTCCAATAAATATACCAAATGAATGTTTGTAGACATTGATAAACTAATCCAAAACCACAAACAATAGTTCAAAGAACTCAGTATATCCAAAACAATCTTGAAAAAGAATAAATTTGGAGGACTCCTACTTCCCATTTTTAAAACATACTGCAAAGTCTTCAGATCAAGACAGTGTGATACTGGCATAAGGATACACATGTAGAACAATGAGTAGATTGAGCATCCAGAAGCAAATACTTAAATTTTTGGACATCCTACTTCAACGAGGATTCCAAAATAATTAAAAGGGGAAAGACCAGTCTTGGCAATAAATGACAATTAGACATCCATCTTCAAAAGAATTGAGTCTCTTCCTCATAACGTATACAAAAATAACTCAAAATGAATCTGGAACTAAATATACGAGCTAAAGTCACAAAACTATTTGGTTAAAAATAGGTATAAAGCTTTGTGATCTTTAATTAGGTCATTGTTTCTAGATATGACACCAAAGCACAAGCAACAAAAGAAAAAATAGATAAACAGAACTACACAAAAGTTAAAAACTTTGGTGCTTCCTTTTTATATTCAGTCCTCTCACAAAGACACATCTCTCAGATTTCTTTAATCATGGGGGTGGGATATTATAAACCCACAAATAAATGTATAGTTACTAATCATCCCACCATCATAACACCGTTATTTTTAACATTTTCTTCCAACATTTATACCTATTCATAAGTACATTATGCAATGCACAGATTTCTATATGTTTATTATCAAAATAGATTGCAATAGGTAAAAAAAGAAATTGAACTGACAACCCAGTGAATGAGAAACCATGTTTCCAATCATATATCTGATAAGGGACTTGTGTCTACCACATAAAGAACTACTGCAATTCAGTAATTCAATAATACAAAGACAATACAATTGTAAAATTGACATTGAATTAGACATTTCACCAAACGAGGTGTATGAATGACCAAGAAACATATAAAAGACGCTCAATATCACTAGTCACTAGGTAAATTCAAATCTAAACCTCAATATTAGCCTGGTGCAAAAGTAATTCTGGATTTGCCATTGCTTTTATTGGCAAAACCGCAATTACTTTTGAATCAGACTAATAGATAGCAGCACTTCATATCCACTAAGATGACTATAACGAAAACTACATTTAATAGCAAGTGTTGGCAAGGATGCAGATAAGTTGGAATCCTCACACATAGCTGATGAGAATACAAAATGCTATAGGTGCTTTGGAAAACACTTTGCCAGCTTCTCCAAAAGATAAACACAGAGTTGCCATATGACTCAGCAATTTATCTCCTGGGTACATACCCAAAGAATTGAAAGTATATGCACACACAACCACTTGGACATGAATGTTCACAGCTGCATTATTCATAATAGCCAAAAAGTGAAAATAATCCACACTTTCATCAGTCGATGAACAAATAAATGAAATGTGGTATATCCATACAATGGAATATTATTCAGCCCCCAGAAGGAATTAAGTTTTCAGTGTCATTTCAGTGGATGAATGTGGTAACCACTCTGTAAAGCACGTAATGAAGTCTTCAAGGACACATGTATAAAACGATAATTTTAACATTGCTACTTGAAGACTATGTTGAGAACAGTGTTACTGCAGTGAAGGGATGTGGTCAACGCACTGTAATGCACATTGCAAACTGTCTAAAACACATATATAAAAGACAATTCTAAGAATGCTGAAAAAGGGAGAAATGATGTTCTGACACTTGGTGTAACATGGATGGACTTTGAAGACACTATGCTAAATGAAAGATGCCAGACACAAAGACCATGTATTATATGATTCCACTTACATGAAATGCCATGGGCAAATCCATCAAGACAGACTCAAGATTATCAGTTGCCAGGGGCTGGAAAGAGGACAGAATGGAGAATGACTAGAGCCTTGGCTCTAGTATTTGTATGACACAAAATTCTGCCTTCCAGAAAGGGTGATATTAATATATACATCATTGTCATTTATGTAAACATTTTGCCACCCTTCTCAAGAGGCAAACACAATTTTTTTACTAAAGTTGTTATAACGTCGTTTAAAGGTCAGTGTCCTATTATTCATTTTATTGTGTTTATTTACACAGGAATGAAGTTAGGCCCCCCGCAGGGTTGCTCATCTAGTGCCAGATGATAATATGTAACCACAATAGCAGGTAAATTAAACTAGCGGTACTCCAGAATGATTTTTAATACCATCTGTTTTGGGAATCACCACAGCTGAATCTTCCAACCTACATACTACATCCACAAAATCTTCATTAATGGACCATATTAAGTTTATTTGATAGCCATCCTGTGGCATTCGCAGAGTAGTTCTAAGTAAAATTATGGAAACTATAAGAATCTCCTTCCCCATAAAGGATCCCTTCTTACTTAATAGCACTCCTTTCCCTCACCATTCTTTACTACATTCTTATTACAAACCAAGACACATTTATTATAACAAGTAAAACAATACAAAAATGTATAAATAAAAAAATACTAGTCCATTCTTCCCTTTCATCACGCCAGTCACATTTCAACTCCACGATGCCAACATTTACAGCTTAGTGCATATTCTCTTTTTCCTTGATGTTCCTGCAAGCATATAAAGCTATGTTTAACATCTTTATTTTTCTAAGACTGCTAAGACTCCCAGATCATTTCACAATCCTCCCACTAAAGAAAGTTCTCCATTTTTTTCTTTCACATGAATGACTGACCACTTAAGATATTAATCTCTAATAATAATTTATCATTAACAGGCCCAAAAGCTATAAACTAAAAATTAAATTCTGACAGCAGAATTGCAAGCATTGATCAGTGGATAAAAAGGGACAGTCAGTAATTGGGTTGGGAAAGGGCAGGCTATAACTTTCCAGAACCTCAGAAATATCTTTAAGTTTTTATATTTTCTCACAAGTAAGGCAGGTTTTAAGCCATTCTAATGCACTAAGTATACCTGATCTGGAAGGCTTCAGTTTACAAGAAGATGTTGGCATAACTTCACAGTCACATACAGACATAAATATGCACCCAGTTACTCTTTTATCCACCTTAAGTACACACTAGTCGTTGCATGTTACTGTAGAACTAGACATGTTCATGATGAAAAGTGTCTTTGTTGTTTATGCATTGACTTCTTATATGAGGACAAACCGAGTTGGAAATAACATGCAATGTATTAACCAATAATGATGATTATGAAATAATGAAAACTAATGAGGAAAGAATGAGGCAACACAACAGCAATGTTTAGGCAACTCCCCTCAGCCCATCTTCCCCAGGTAATATGTGGGAGAATGGAAACAAGGAATAGCTAAACTTTGCTTTTGTCTCTGTCTTTGAAGTTCGCACACTTTTTTACACCACTATACTTTTAACTGTATTGCTTAGTTGAAGCACTAACTTACTCGGACTAGAGTAAATGTAAACGTTGACTAGAGTATTTATGAAGAACATCAATAGTTTTCCCTGTAATAAAATCAAAATTCCAAAATGCCATGGAAAAACTCTGTGCTTTTGGAAATTGTAATTAAAACTTAAGCATTAAAATGAAATGTTACCAAATATCATGGGAATATTGTCTAGAAGACTCTCAAGATAGATATTAGAAGAGAGATTACTAACATTTCATACATTTCTCTATAAGTATTTTTACTTACATTCTTCATAAGAAGGCACTGGAACTATTTCATTAAAAATAACTAATTTATTTCACCACCATAAAATCAATATAAACTTTTGACATTTAAAGCAGGTCAGTCCACCAGTCCACTGTGGTCATATTTGTTTAGATTCTAAGGAGCAAAGAAGTATTCCAACATTAGAAGTCTATAGTTTAATTTTGCGTATTACTTCTATCAAAATATTGTTGTGTGTTGGTCATGGATGCATTGTCCCACCTTTCTTGCTTAACAGAAACTGGCTTTGTTTCAAAGGAACTAGTACAAATCATAGGCAAAGAGGAAAGGTAAAGATGAAGATAAGAGAAATAGCACTAAAATCCAGGTTTGAAGGATAAAGTAAATCCAAGACATTGAAAGTGCTCATGACATTAGCAGGTGAGGATTTTGGAAATAGGTTGGGATTCACACCATAAGGCAGAATGAGGTAATAATTAAGATTGGTGACCAAGTGTATTTACAAAGAGGCAGGGAATGAATTGTATTGGATGGCAGCAAACAGTGCTGGGATGGACCCTCAAGATTAATATAGGCATAAAATACAATTTCTATATTAAATATCACTGTGAAAGTTCACTATGAAACTTACTTTACCTACTATTTTGTAGTCATTACCATATTAAAAACTTATTTTGCATGTAATCTTTGGAAATGGGTCATAAAACATGTGGTAGAGATAAAAAGGTTTAGGCCAAAAGATAAATCATACACAAGGTGAGACATCTAAAATACGTTACCTAGAAAGCCCTGAAACAGCATAAGGGGAAGGTAACTGATACCTTAAAGGTAATTCAGGTAATTGATATTTTGAAGAAGAAAATGTAAGCATAATTACAGTCATCTTTCCTTGCTCACATATTTTTTACCCAATTTGTACATCATAATACATTTTCTTGAATATTTTTAGAAGCATAAATGGACTTAATAAAAATGTCATTAGCTGACAAAAATAACTTGGGTAAACAAAATGTTAAGAAAACATTAAGAAATTTTCAAAAATGGTTTGTCAAAAAGATCAAATGTCAGACCAAAATAAGTGTTCGGAATTTCAATACAAAATATTTCAAAGATTTTAAATGCTATTGCAAATTGTTCTCAAAACAAAACAAATAAAAATATGCACAGAAGAAAAAAAAACTATTATTTCCTGACGAAATAGATGTAATTATCTAAATTTTAATTTACTCTTATCCATAGGAGGGAAATGAACACCCAGGGGCAAATAAGGAATTATAACTTGAGAAATGTTAAATCTCTGACAGGGTTATTAGATTTTTAGACATTAATAAATAAACCACTATAATGACAAACATAATTTCTTTAATTTCTGAAATAAAATAAATATTAATTGTACAGACCAACATTTACAATATTAAAACATTTCTAGCTTTGATTAGCTAAATAAGTTAGTCTGCATATTTGAATTTAAAATGTCTTATGTTTAAGATGTTATTTTAAGAAATTCAGTTGTATTACTTTTAAGAAAAAAAAAAACTTAGAAAGTTAACAAAAATGGTCATTAATAAAGTTCAAAAAATCTATCTGTATCATCCCAAAGAACCAGCCTATCAAGCTTAGGGACAGATTACACTGAAGTGACCTAAAGTGCTTAAAAGTACTGTGTTCTTTCATGAGGGTAAACACTTTCCCTGACATTGTCTGTAAGCTATTTGCCTAAAACTCCCCCTTTTCACAGTTGATGCGAAGTATGTAAACCTAATCCGTAATCTAACCCTTGTCTCATTATTACGAACAGAAAGGCTTGATTTAACAGTTTGTACTCAGTAATCATAATCTAACTCTTCTTCCCTTTATAATAATTAGAAAAGCTTGATGTAGTGAAAGGCACTAAAAGGAAAGTTGGGAGAAGCAGGTGACAGCATGTTTCTAGTTTGCTTTAACGCTTTGGCCTCATCACCTAATCTTTGATTCCAATTGTTTTTGTCTCGGCAGCAAGTGATTTGGATAAAAGATCTATTAGAATTCTTCCAGGTGAACTAACAAAGTACCTATTAATGAAAATTTACTATAATAGACTACTACTTGATACAATGCTCTGTCATACACTGACACTTCTTAATAAATCAATCAAGACATTTTGCAACAGATAGAATGCAATGTAATACTATGCTTAAACTTTGGTAGTTGTTTAGTGTATTTTAATTACATATTTAACTGTCAGCTCTTGTTAGTGCCAGAAAAATGTAAGCTTATAAAAATACCTAAGCCACTATGGCACATGTTTACCTATGTAACAAATGTGCATATCAAAATAAGTAAAAATATCTAAGAAAGTTTTTAAAAGCCCGTGAGTTAAATCTATCAGAAGTTGATGTTTAGCCCTTACAGTGTTTAAAAAAAAAAATAAACAATTAAACTTTCTAAATTAGAAAACATGATTTTTTAAGTGGATTTTAAAAATAAATGTTTAAACTTTTTAAATTATAAAACATGATTTTTAAAAGTGGATTTTAAACTTCTCTAAAAAGGAAAGAGAGATTTGGAAACACTGGTTCAATCCCTATTGCAGAGAAACAGTTGGCTGGTGGTAAGCAGCTAGGACCCTTTAGACTGGAGTTATGGAAACCTCACCCAGCTTCATTTTCTCATTGACTTTTTGTTTGAAAACTTAAACTCTCTATTTTAGGAATTCATCAAAGGATTAATGTGACTTGAAAAATTAAAAGACATGAAATTTTAGTCCTAGAGCATTGTGGGTGTGGAGAGCTGTCTCACTCAGGAGACTTACTAGAAAATGAAGTCAGCAACCTTGCCCCTTACCTTTTCTGTTTGCCACTAAGACACATATCATTTTAGGAATATATTATAAAGATGTCTTCCTACAAGGATATTTCAGACAAAGGGGCACTAGCTCATTTTTCATATTTTCTGCATCGAATATACACTGCCTGAGCCGTATATAGTTCTGAACTGTAGCAATAAAAAATAAGATGTGCGAACATGAACGAAGAGACAGACTGTGCACTGTATTTCCTGCTCATATGTTGTCTCAGCTGTTTTACACTTTACAGTTTCAGCTGAAGAATGTCCATTTATCACGTAATGCTAATCAGTTATCATTCTACTCCACATTTTGTACAAAACATTGCTGGGAAGTCTGTTCTGGATTTGATGGATAGCCAGAACGGGACAGCACATAACCAAAAAAGGCATAAATACTCACAGATGTCTGGTCATACAGATGAGTTAAAATCAAAGAAAATTAGAGCTGGGTAAGACAGACGTGATCATGGAGCACATCAGGGGAGTCTAAACTTGGTATTTCTTCACCTTTTTTTATCCAAATGGGCTTTCTTCTCACTAAGATAAATGTTCAAACCAGAATGTCTTCATTTGTTTCCTGAAACTACAAGGCTTTTTTCTTCAAATGTAAACCTCCACATCAAGACGACAAAAAGCAGAAATCCTGTTTATTACCAAAGACATCCAAAAAGCTGTCCAAATCCAAATTAGAGCATATGGTGCAAATTCCTCCACTCTTATAGCCTCCAACATCCCCCATCCCACTCCCTCATCCCGCTATTGTTCTGGCTTGGGTAATATGTTTATATTTTCCTATTCAAGAACCACCAGGCAAAAATCATTTTTTCTACACCAAGATAATTGGCTAGCAGAAAATAAGGCAGTAATTTTACTGTTTCCTTATGCCATCAGTATTTTTGTATTTTTTGTCAAGTGATGTCTGACTGCTATAAATATATCTCACATGTTAAATATTAATCTTTTCATACATAGTTATCTATATATCAGCCTTTTCTTTGTCCATTTCAAAGCTATTATTTTCACATTGATGATCAGTCATTTCTCTAATAGTCACCTGAGAAAATTACTCCATATTAACTACACTCAGCCAGAGCTTATTCTTATAGTTTTAGTATTTTTGTCCATAAATATAAACAACTAGTTATTGCTGTTTTCTTTCATATCCCTTTAATTTATGAAGATTTTGAACTGAAAAAAATGGTAATATTTTTTCCTGTAATTATCCTTTCACATTGTGATACTTCACAATGAAAAGTAAAGATATTTTATTTGGATATTCTATCATATGATTAATTTCAACTCTCACATAAATGTAAAGGAAGCTCTCTTAAAGTTGTGTTTTTTATGACTTTATACCATAGTAATATTTAATTATAAAAAATAAATTTAAAGTATTGAATATTTGCTTAACAAATGTCAGAAATCAAGTCAAGTTATGATAGCAATCCAAGAATGAGGGTTGAAGGTTAGGAAAGCTTTGCAGATTTGAACTCCTCACACTAGATTTTTTCTTTTCTTTTTTTTTTTTTTTAGATGGAGTCTAAGTCTGTTGCCAGGCTGGAGTGCAATGGTGTGAACTCAGCTCACTGAAACCTCCACCTCCCAGGTTCAAGCAATTCTCCTGTCGCAGCCTCCAGAGTAGCTGGGACCTCAGACGCCTGCCACTGCACCCGGCTAATTTTTGTAGTTTTAGTAGAGATGAGGTTTCACCATATTGATCACGATGGACTGAAACTCCTGACCTCAGGTAATCCACTCATCTCGGCCTCCCAAAGTGCTGGGATTACAAGCGTGAGCCATCACGCCCAGCCTCCTCACACTCGATTTTTAAAGGGCAGTCTGGTCACTTCACCAAATTTATAAAGACTAAGATATGGGTATGGCAGAAAAGGCCCCAAATAACCATCTACTTCAAAATGATGTCTCTTGATATTATTTTCCCCACAGATTTTGGAATATAAATTTCCCTATATTTTATTTTGATTTTGAATTGGCAGCAGGAAACTGACTTTAACACATATATGGAATTCATTTATTCCAGGCCAGAACATTGCCATTACATTACTAAGCAGAAAAAAAAAAAAAAGTTTCATTTATCAAATAAAAGCCCATTTCTCACATATTTGCCTACTAATTCTATTTTCATTCTTGAACAGAATTATACAATTCTTGCCCATACTTTCAAATGATTTAGCATGTACAGACCATTTCCTACTTTTCAAGCTCAAATATTGCAAAAAAGATAAAGTTTGGAATTGGAGATATTGATGGAATATTCTACCCGGTAGATAGCAAATGAGATACATAGAAAATCAAAAGAATAATATAAAAATCTAAAACAGGCAATAAAATCATGAATTTGAGACTAATCTTTTCAAAATTTAAAATAGTCATTTAATATTTTATCTAGCAACCTAAGAGAGAGCCTGCTTAGTTCATTTATCCATTTTTAACTTAATTTGTTCAGTATACAATTTTTTATTGACTCACATGTATGGCCTCCACTACCATGTGAAAACATGTTTTCAGAACCTCAGGGTTCTAGAGTCAAAGCAAATTAATTTCTTTTTTTTATTATTATTATACTTTAAGTTCTAGGGTACATGTGCACAACCTGAAGGTTTGTTACATATGTATACATGTGCCATGTTGGTGTGCTGCACCCATTAACTCGTTATTTACATTAGGTATATCTCCTAATGCTATCCCTTCCCACTCCCCCTACCCCATGACAGGCCCCAGTGTATGATGTTCCCCACCCTGTGTCCAGGTGTTCTCATTGTTCAATTCCCATCTATGAGTGAGAACATGTAGTGTTTGGTTTTCTGTCCTTGCGATACTTTGCTCAGAATGATGGTTTCCAGCTAGACTGGATTAAGAAATTGTGGCACATATACACCATGGAATACTATGCAGCCATAAGAAGAATGAGTTCATGTCCTTTGTAGCAAATTAATTTCAACTTGATTAGGGGCCACAGAGGACAAGCTTTGTTGCTTCACACTTGATAAAGGATTGGTTTGGGACTACCTATAATATAAATTCAGGATCAATATTAATTCAATAATCCTGGAATGTCACCAGTAAGAACTAGAATATCAATTCCTATGCAAAGAGAAGTGCAATTAAATTCATTGATCACATTATTGAAAGAAAACCAAATAACTCCACTGCTCCATAGTAACTGTTTTAACAAACATCTTAAATGTATTAACTCCTCATTCATTTATTTCATTGATGTTTATGAAACCACTACCTGGTGACAGGTTTCCATGATAGCTGTGGTTAATATACATAAAGATCCAACAAACTAGATAGGAAGACAGATAAAAGAAAAACCAGGCAATTTTAATATTAAGTGGTAAGAGACAAAGGGTCAAGATATGGTGTCATGGGACCATACAGGAAGGGGAAGTAAACCAGTCATGATGAATCAAGGAAGGCATCTCAGAGAATATGGAGAGATGTCCCAGAGGAGATGGATATCCTATGCTTAGGAGTTTCAGATTTTATCCTGAACACAATCAGAAAGCAATGGGGCTATGTAAGCTGAGAAATAATGTGTTCTGTATTTTATAAGATCACTCTGATTGAAACTTTGAAAAATGTATTAGAAAAATATAAGACTATTCGCAGGAAAACCAGTTGGAAGATTCTTTCAGGAAACAAAATGGAAAACAATAGTCACCTGAATTTAGGCTATGATCATAAGGATGGAACAAAGTAACTTGATTTGAGATAAATCAAAAGAGATAGAAAAGACATGCCAAAGTGATTGAATCAATCTTGATTCAATCAATGTTGAGGTTGGTGAAGAGAATAACAGAGTTGACACAGAGGAATCTGCCTGATAATTCAAATTCACGTTTCAGGTAAGTCTCATTCATTTACATGAACACTCATCGCATATGTTTATCATTTCTATACCTGAAATAATCTTACTAATTGCATATATATGTTCTTCCCCCCAAATCGGATATTGATCCATTCGTCATTCATGTATTCATTGTGTTCCTAATTTGTCAAATATGTCTTGAGAGTCTTTTGAGTGTTCCACACTGTATTTGAATCAATGAATGAAGGAAAAATGCACAAATGTGATTAGAGGGATTCAGTATGTACAGCAGACTAAAAGACAATACCAAGATAGGAACTGAATAGCAAAGAAGTATGATACAAGAAGGAACTGCTGGAGAAACCACGTTAAGTTTTATGTTTACTATATTAATAATTATAAATCTAAGAATAACTGTCACACTTCAAAGAAATTTCAACAGGGAAGGAAAAGTGGTGACATTATTATATTTGTGTTTTGAAAAGTTATTCTTGCTATAATGTGAAAGAATGGATAAAGGGGGTTGTTAAGGATATAAATAAGATAGTACTTAGAGGTAAAGGTAATGGTAATTAGCAGTAGTATAGTGAAGTCAAGGATATGGAGAGTGGCCGGGCGCGGTGGCTCAAGCCTGTAATCCCAGCACTTTGGGAGGCCGAGACGGGCGGATCACGAGGTCAGGAGATCGAGACCATCCTGGCTGACACGGTGAAACCCCGTCTCTACTAAAAAATACAAAAACTTAGCCGGGCGAGGTGGCGGGCGCCTGTAGTCCCAGCTACTCGGGAGGCTGAGGCAGGAGAATGGTGTAAACCCAGGAGGTGGAGCTTGCAGTGAGCTGAGATCCGGCCACTGCACTCCAGCCTGGGCGACAGAGCGAGACTCCGTCTCAAAAAAAAAAAAAAAAAAGGATATGGAGAGAAATAGATAAAGACGATTAGAAGATAAAAGCTGCAAAACTTAGGAAAGGGATGTACAAAATAAAGAGGGTGAGAGAAAAGAAAATGTCAAGATGTCTGACTTGTATTACTATATGGATAGAAGTACCACTCAGTGAGACAGGCAACACTGGAAGGGGAGCGTTTCATTTGGGAGATGGTGGGGAAAGATATTTCAAGGTGCCTTTGAAATGTGCAAGAGATACCTCATAGGCAGTAAGATATACAGTGTGTTCTAAATAGATTGTTATGTTTAACCTGAAAAGGATGGGGGCTTTTATTGTCTCTGTGAGATAGAAGGTGAGGTCAAGGATGGGTCAGGAAAGAAAGGAAGTTACAGTTAGTGACAAGTTTAAAAATAAATAAATTGGCCAGAGAAATATACTAAGGTTGTCAAGAAATGTAAGACTGTCAAACAATGTGGAGGTATATATCATACATTTACAGTGGAACTTGTTTTCACTGGACTTTCTTTTTCCGTGCTTGGATAAGAACAAAGTATAACTGGGCTCATCCATGGCTGGAACATCATAAGTGTGTAGTAAAAAAATGAGAAACAAGGATGTTTGGTATATTAGTAAGAGTAAAGTTGAAATTACTAGTCACAAAATTTAATTTGAATAAAGAGAAAAATGAAGAGAGAACAAGTCTGAAATATTGAGAGAAATTAGATTATAAATCTTTTCTCATGGCACTAAGGAAGAGTTAAATGACAGTACTCAAACATGATGGAAGAAGACAGAGTGACATATTTTCAATCAGAAGTTTTGGGTGATAATAAAGTTCAAAGGATGATTTTTGGAGGAAAAAAACTGAAGAAATCAAAGAACTGCATAAAACAGATTATTGGAGGGATGGGACATTGGCATAGCTTTGAATTATTCAAGATGTGGGTAAGTCCTATAAATTAGGTACTTTTTTTTTCTTTTTTTTTTTTGCTAAATAAGGAAGAATAATCAGATGAGAGGTTATCAGCAACCAAAAGGGCAGTAGAAGGTTGATTGTCAAAGGTGCAAGAATGAGTAAGATGGTGTTATGGGCTGAATTACTTTCCTCTAAATTCACGGGATAAAGTCCTGATCCTCAGTGCCTCAGAATGTGACTGTTTGGAGATAGGGTCTTTAAAGAAGTAATTAAAGTTAAATGAGGTGAGTAGAGTGGACCCTAATCCAAGATGACTAGTGTCCTTACAAGAAGAGGAGTTTAGGTCACAGGCCTCACTAGATGGAAGACCATATGAAGATACAAGGAAAGATGGCATTTTAATGTCAAGGAAAGAAGCCTCAAAGAATGACCCTGCCACCACCTCATCTCAGACTTCTAGCCTCCAGAATTGTGAGAAAATTGATTTATGTTGTTTAAGGCACCTAATCTTGTTATGGCAGTGCTAACAAACTAATACAGAGACTTTAGAGAAATAACGGCTTGGAAGCAGCAATAGAGAGCTACCAACCCCTTGTCTTGGCCTTGACATTCATGGACTATAGTAAAAGCGATGAAATCCACTTAAAGTTACTGCAGGGGAAATGAAGCCTCAGCTTTTCAATTATGGCAGGAGGTGGAGTAGCACTCATTAAATTGTTTGAGAACACAGAGGGTAATATGGGCACTCTTTATTTCTAATAATTCGAACTCAATTCCAAGAAAGATCAAAAGAGATCAAACTCTCCTCGCATCCGAGGTCAGGATATAAGCCAGTGAACATCAACACTTCTAATGGGCATTCCTAAGTACAAACTAAATAGTTTAATTAAGTGTACTATTTAGATCAATCCAGATTTAGATAGCCAATTTAGATAGCAGCTGGTCTGGCATAAAACAGAGAGAAACCAAAGATCTCTGCCTTTCACATTTCCTCTATTTTTATACTGACTAAAACATGTAATATTTAATAGGATACTTTTTAAAAAAAATATTTATTTTGTGTTCTCAATAAGAATAATGGGAAAGAGAAAGAAAAATGAGGTCAGGTATACTAATTGACCTGTGGACAGATAAAAATTTCCTTAGGAGAATGACAGGCAGCTTAAAGGCCAAACTAGACAAATATGAAAAAGAAATAATGATATACTCAAATACAAATGTTTTTAAAGGTGGGATTAGAAAAGTTAAAATGCCCTAATTGTTTCTTAGAAAGTATGTGCAAGGCTCAGTTTGATTTAATAGAATAGAAAGATTTCACACACACATACACACACACTAAATTGAACTGGCTTCCAAAAGGGGAAACAAGATGAAGAAATCGTTGAGGCCCTCTGAAAACACAGCCAATCATTGGAACAATTGTGGAATTTATTTTTGAGAAATGGAGTAATTTATTTAAATGTGAACCTATTTGAAAAAGGAAACACCAGAACGATCAGAAAAGAATACATCTGAAACCATTTAGCAGTTTCAAGAGGCTAGAGTCATCATGGAAAAGTCATTCTGCCCTGTGTAAAAGCTCAGGGAAGATGAAAAGAAGCTACAGGGAAGACCAAATCCACATTTTTAGTGGATAGAAGCCCGTTGAAACTATTTTCAAAGCCTATTATAAAAGTCTATCTCCTGTGTAAAAAATACTACTATCAGTAAGATGATAATGAGAAGTTTTCCTGTTTTATTAAGTTGGTGCAAAAGCAATTGTGGATTTTGCCATTACTTTTAAAGATATTTGGGGGAGACCCACTAGTTACTTTTGATGAAGAAACCAAAAAGGCAGAATATAGAAGGATATAGTCAGGAAATAAATGTCTAAACCTAAAACAAAAATAAAGGAACAATTTTTTAAATTCTAAAGCAACAATGTGCTATTCTTCCTATCAAAAACAGAAAGGAAACATGTGCAATTAAAAAGTAAATTGGAATTTATAGAGCTTACCTGGAACTTGTAGGAGAACTGGAGTTAATCAGGGGAAAATTGAACCATTGAGAAATGAAACTTTTGCTTTAGAAGTAAAGAAATAGAAAGTTCTTTCCTCATGTTTCTGAAACAGTGAACAGATGAAATTTATGGTTTAGAAAATTAAAGCTCTGAAGGGAAGCACACAACTTTGCGAAATAGCAAAAAACAAAAACAAAACAAAACAATACAAAACAAAAATCATCCCCCAAGTCTCTGAGTCTCTGAAAGCACAGGTAAAGAAATGTAAACAGCAGCATCTTAAATTCAGGAATCTGTTAAGAACGGCTGTCTATTTAGTTCAGTAATGATACCAGGAGAAAAGGAGAAACCTCCTTATAAGGTAGTAGCAAGAGTCACTACAGCACAAGACAAAAACTTGGGGATCCCTTTTGAGTTGAAAAAACACAGAGACAAGAGCATGAATTTGGTCATGTGTTGAATCAAGACAATTATGCCATTTAAAAGGCTGACTGCTACAAATGTGAAGTATTAATACCTACTTACAGTGAAAACAGAAGCTCTAATACCAGAAAGAGTTCACAATAAATCTGGTATTAGAATGTAAAGCTGATGCAGAGCTCTTTTTATTTTTTATTCACGCATGGTAATTTGGGAGCAGTGAAAAATATGAAAAGTTTGGGGAGAATAGAGTAAAAAGAGGCTCAGGCTACAGCTACTAATATTAAGCATATAATCAAGATCTCTATTTCTGAAAGAATTATCAGCAATCCAGAGTTTAAGTGAATTTGGAGTTTAACATCTTTGAAATGCAATTTCTCCAATCAGGAAGGGAATTTTATTCTTTTTTTGTATTTTGATTTATCTTTGAAAATATAATAGTGAGGTATGATTCATGTTGTTAATGACTCCTTTTACAATTAATTCGATTCATTTCTGGACTCTCAAATCTTCTGGTGAAGCAAGATAGATAGCAAAACTCTTCAAAAGTTGAAATATTTAATGATACAGAAGTTAAATTTTCAGCCTAATATACAAAAATTTTAGAGAACAATGGAACTACCCATTTTAGCAATTCCAGGAATAAAAATAGAGACACAGGTATAGATATAAATATAGATATAGATATACATCAGAAGGTTACCCCAAGGTGAATCCGGGACTTTCTTTAAAGACTATTGGGCTCCATCCCATCATACAGAAGCACTACATTCTGGTTGACGATAGTTTCTCTGAGTAATTGCAATGAGCTAAGAAAGAAGCAAGTATCGGGGAGTGTTAGGGAAAAATACTCTTCGTATCATAGTCTAGCAGAGCAGCCTAGCACAGTGAATAAAAATGTAGTTATAATTTCTAATTTCAAAAATTATTTACTTGGTCAGTTTGCTTAGTCTCCCTCTGCTTAGATTGTCCATTGTCAAAATAGGGTCAACAAGTATCTACCTCAAACGATTGCTGTGAAGATTAAATGAAGTAAAGAGAAAGCCAAGTACAGTGACTGCTTAAGAACTCAATCAATTTTGGATAAGATTCAAATTATTATCTCATGTCAGATTAAATACGCTTCTGTCTACCTATACCAATTTTTCTTCTTTGTCTGTCCCCCAGGATCACATCCTCCATTGGAGAAAAAAAGGTATAGCAAAATGGTAAAGAACATTGGCTCTGGAGCCAGATTTTCTAGGCCAAATTCCAGTTCATGATATTATTTCGGGGAAGATATCCTCATTGGACTTCAACTTTCTTCTCCATACTTACTTTGCAGGGTTGTTATGAGGATTAAATGAGTTGATACATGTGAAGTGCTTAGAACATTGTGTGCATACACTATGCATATATTAAAGTACATGATGCACACTATATAAGCATTACTTTTATCAGTATGATTGATGTGATGGCTAATATTAGCTATCAACTTGATTGGATTGAAGGATACCGAGATAGCTGGTAAAGTATTTTTTCTGGGTGTGTTTGTGAGAGTGTTGCCACAGATTAACATTTGAGTCTGTGGAGTGGGAGAGGAAGACTTACCCTCAGTGTGAGTGGGCACCATCCAAAAGGCTGCCAGTGCAACTAGAACAAAGCAGGCAGAAGAAGGTTGGGAAAGCTGGCTTTCAGAGTCTGCAGGTTTTCATCTTTCTCTCATGCTGAATGCTTGTGTCAGTTTCTCTTGCCCTTGGACATTGGACTCTAGGTTCTTCAGCCTTTGGACTCTTGGACTTGCACCAGTGGTTTGCCAGGGGCTCTCAGGCCTTTGGCCACAGACTGAAGGTTGCACTATTTGTATCCCTACTTTTGAGGCCTTTGGACTCAAACTACCACAGGTTTCTTTCTTCCTCATCTTGCAGACGGCCTATCATGGGACTTCACCCTATGAGCTTATAAGCCCATTCTCCTTAATAAACTACCTTTCATATACACATATACCCTATTAGTTTTGTCCCTCTGGAGAACCCTGACTAACACAATTGATGAGAACCTTGGCATTTTGTGGATCTCATTTTATCACTTTGCCTTAATGACCAGAGTCCCTGCTTGTCCCTTCCTCTTGAATTTTTGCTCAGTATGAACTGGCTGTGGTGAAAACATGCCTGTCTCCTACACAGATGACACAACATCTCTCTCTGTCTGCTGTGCCCTGTTACATTTCAGTGGCAGCAGGAGTGGGGCAGAGTAGGAGATCCCACTTAATCCTCCACTATCCCAAACACTGACTCATCTTTTTCCCCTGCAATCTGCATTAGAGGATTAGAAAATTATAAAGTTATTCGATAATCTCTTCCCAAACTAATTAATTAAATAGCCTCTAGGAACCTCATGAAAATGGACAGAGAAGTATTTGACAGGATTCAGGGTTCAGACATTTCTGAATTCCTAAGGATAACAACGCAACACCCCTATAATTTCATTATTTAACTAACATGACATTTCTGATTCTAAGCTCATTCTAAAGTATTTATAAAATTATGAAAAACCATAGAGAGACATAGTATAAAACTAAACACAAAGCTTAAGACCATTACTAAAATGAATTTCCAGTCCTCATTACCCGTGAAAAGAAATCAAATATTTCAACTACCCAATGTTACAAGATTTTGTTAGTTTGCTTCCTTACAGCAAGGGATATAAAATTCTCATCATAAAATTGTCCTTTTTCCTTTGTTAAAAAAAAAAATTCACAACATTCAGTATTAGTATATTCCTAGGTAATATACTGCTGTCAGAATGCAAACAGTAGACCATTATTTACCAATGCAAAACATCAAAACATTACATATTTTGGACATTCTGAATTTCAGCTACTGGTATATATATAAGGTACTCTGGTATCAAGATTTACAACCCTCTCCAATGCTGCCATCTTTCACTTTACATATTTTACTAAGTATAATTCATTCAATAGTAAAAACAACAACAACAACAAAACACACACACATTAAACATTTGCTTTCCTGAAAAGTCCTATACTTGACTTTCTCTTCTGAGTTTCATCTTTAAATTCATGGACTTTTTAATAGTTGGCAATGTGTAAGACCATCAGTTAACCTCTCAAAGCTGAATTTCCAAAATAGATCCAACATTGTCTTATCAAGTTTCTTGTCTGGAGTAGACTATTTTTGACATGAAAAATCTCTCTGCACAGACACTAAATAGGCCTGAAAAGTTGAAAAGGCACAACCAACAATATGTTCCTTATCTTTGTGTTTACCCTTGTAAACTATTTTTATACTTGGTCTCAAATATCCAACAGGGTTATAAAAAAGACTTCTTCCAAAATACCATTGAAAAACTATTTTACACCTAGATATGTAAATAGGGAGATACTTTCTGGAGGGAAAATCTAAGTCACAAAATAAGAATTTTATATTTCCTTGAGATAGTAACTCAAATTGTAGGGAATTTAACTAAATGTTTAGATGCATGTATAAAGACTTGTGTGGTAAATTTGTAGTAGTTTTGTTGTTTTTCTTGTTTCTGTTCATTGACAAAGTAAAAAATAATCTAAATATCTATTAATAGATTAGTTAATTAAATTGTAATGACTTTATACAACAGAATGTTACTTAAAAAGAAATTGAAAGACTTATGTGTGTTAAAATGGTTCAAAATAGATTAGTTGAAAAGAGAGAGATTTAGGCAAACAAATATATTATGATTTCATTTTTATATTTGCAGACACACACATACACACCCATGCACACATTTTAACAGAGAAAAAAGCATGAGAAAATAAATGGGCTTCTTTGGAGATGTGCTTCTCCTCTACATTCTCATCTAACTTTCACTAGCATTCCAACATGGATTATGTAAAATTAACTACTCAGGATATTTAAGGTACTTTTATAATCTCTGAAAGATGAAGTAATGTATGTAGAGCAAGTTAATTTATAAAAAGACAGAGAAACTGAATATTGGATTGTTTTTGTTGAAGACAAAAAAAGCGACGTAATGCTGTTAAGAGAGGCTTTGAAAGTAATTTGCTTAAGTCCCAATTTTTGCCAATGGATTTAAATTTGGGGGTGTCTTACAACATTTGAAGTAACCTCTGATGAGCCAGAATTAAGAGGATAGACTCCTCACATCAAAAGATTTAGCTGATATAGCTCCCATTTGTTTATTCCCTGCCAGTGTGAAAATTATGTAAATTGATATTTTGCTCTTGAACCTGTTAATAGAATACAGCATCCAATTCTTGAAATTTTGTCTGATACCCAGAGTTAACAACATGCCATTTCTGCAGGGAGTTTCAAGAATAAAACATCAAGCTATGTAATCACTGTGTAAAAAAGTCAAAAGATACAATTAAGAACAGAATCTCACACATAAAAGCAAATAAAAGGAAAAAAATCCCTCTCACCCAAACATTAGCCTCTTCTCACAATTCATTTATATTTCCCTTCCCTGTTATTCTCCTACCATCAAAATCCCATATCTGAAACTCAAAGCAACCTTAAACTATACACTTGCAACTAAATGTTAGCCTTCCACTTCCCATGACTTACACATTTTATGCTTCATCCTTTTAAACAAATGCTTTCATTTGCTCTAAATGACTATCATTGAGTTCCCTTTATTAATTACTTGAGGGATATGTGTGCATGTGTGTGTGTGTGTGTGTGTGTGTGTGTGTGTGTGTGTGTGTGTGTGTGTATTCAATTTATTGCATAGAGTAACACTGGATATGCAAGGAGACATGTTCTGGTAATAACAGGGTCTTCAATAGCCACTGGCTGAGGAGCAAATGGCTAACACTTTCACCTGTATGTTGAATAGACCTTAACTAGTATTAACAGGCTTTGCATTGACCTACTCATCAACTATTCTTTAAATCTGCTTTCCCATTCTTAACTGCACAGATATGCAAAAGGTTTCTTACTTGGGATAATGCAGTACATTATTGTGTAACTATTAAGCTGTCAATAATATAGCCAAAAAATACAAATAGTTATTTGTATTACAGAGGCCTCCCCAGAGAACTTTAAAGACCACAATTTGCTGCTTTCTAATTCTGGATTTCTGGCATAAAAATAAAACATATTTGGAATGGGGGAGGTGTATAACTTATCCATAAGGCCATTTCCAGAAAATAAAACATATTTAATTTCATTTAATATCTAGAGTGGTATTGCTTCATGAGAAATGTAGTCTCATTGAAATTTTATGGCAATATTTTGTTGAGTTTGAATCCTGTAGGAAGAGCTCATTCCACTGTACATTCATCTACTTGAATATTTTCCACTGACAGTCAAACAAAGATTGTATTATTTGGCTAACAGCCAAAGGGAAACTTTTGAAGTTTTATAAGTGTCATGTTCAGAACACTCCACGATTGCAGTATTTATGAAGCCAAGTTTTGCAAGACACATGGACTCAGGAAATCCATTGTTGAACCTTGGTAATCTGCAGTAACTTCTACTCTGTTTTCAAGGTTTGAGCTACGTGTCTCCAGACAGAGAGCTGTTCACTATATGAGATGATTATCATTAGAGGTACATTCCAATAATTAAAAGACATTCTGAACTTTTCCCCCAAAAATATATTCCTGAGCCACAAAAACGTATTAATCATCCATATATACATCAATACCCAAAACCCATACTCGTGATGGATAGAGTTTTACATGTGGTATTGTACAAAGATGTCAAATATATATAAGTAAGATATACATCTTATAAATAATGTGTATGAGGTATAGACATATATCTAGCAGGATTCCTCATAGCTTTAATTTAGACATTACATACATACTCAAGTACATAGATAAGCCTATATATGCATTAACAATGCTGGAAAGATATACAAGAAATAATTATATAGAAAATACTCTAGGACACATGACTAGGGAGTAGGGGATTTATAAGGGATGTTTATTTGTCATCATATGCCTTTCCAAATTGTTCATTTTTTAAGCCATATGTACAATCTTATAATTTTAAACTAGTTTATAAATATTTATGTACAGAATTAAAGAAAATATGTTATCAATCATATAAGCAGGTATACAATTAATTTTCTATTAAAATCAAGAAAAAATAATTCAAAAGAAAAATGTTACTGATATTTACAGATCTACCACTGCTGAACAAAAAATTCAGAGTCTGATTTTCTTATGTCATATATATACCCTTAATCAATATTTAAGTTTTTTATATATTTACCATTATCGGATATTGTACCCAGAGAGAACAAAGACTCACACAAATAAATATTTATGCTTACTGATGACAATGTTCTCTTACTCTCAGCTAACTTAGGTATCTTTTCTAACAAGGAAGTGGTTACTCTTGATGAACATCGGAAACTTCATCTACTTGATTAGAGCTCACATCTAAATTAAAAAAGAACAAGTAATTTCTCCAAGATAAAATAATTTTAAGCAATCTGGGAGCTGTTACCATAGAAGATGGCATACGAAAGGGGTAAATATGTTTAGAGTTGAGCTACAGTGGAAAATTTAAGGTATCTCACATACTTTAATAAAATACTCTCAAGGATAGAGCAGAGGCCAAAGTCAAAGGGGTGGGCCTAAATTTCAAGGAATATGCCCTTTGCTTTAAGAGATAAATGAGGAACTTAAAAATGATTTTCCTCCAGATAATCTGTGAAGACAGTGTCCAAAATCAGGAACAAAAAATTGAAGGAGTGTAATATCTTATGAAGATAAGAAAGCAGGTTCCGCTGTGATCCTTTGCAGTAAGATTGTATTACATCACAACTCAACCTGGAAACCAGCTCTGTTCATCTCTGTGTCAGTCCAGTGGCTAACTCTGGATTAGGAAATTGTTTTCAACGAACAATACTGTAGATCTATACAATTTCTTTTTCAGAGAATTCCCATATGTCCTTTTTCTTCCTCCTCACAGTTTCCCCTATTAACATCTAGTGTTACTGTAATACATTTGTTACAATTGATAACCAGTATTAATACATCACTGTTAACTAAAGTCCGCAGTTTACACTAGTCGTCACTCTTTGTGTTGTACATTTTATGTTTCAACAAATGATGTTACGTATCCACCATCACAGTGTCATGTAGAATAGTTTCACTGGCCTAAAAATCACCTGTGCTCTACATAACCATTTCTCCTGCCTGCCTTCAAATCTCTGGAAATCCCTGATCTTTTTACTATCTCTATAGTTTTGTCTTCTCCAGGAAGCCATACAGTTGGAATCATACAGTATATAGCCTTTTCAGACAGGTTTCTTTAACTACTCAAATATGCATTTAAGGGTCCTCTATGTCTTTTCATGGCTAGATACTGCATTTCATTTTATTACTGAATAATATTCCATTGTATGGCTAACCATATTTTCTTCACTTATCCATTCGGTTTTGAAGGACAGTTTGGTTGTTTCCAGATCCAAGGACTTTTGAGTAAAGTTACCTCTCTTCCAGCCCTTCTCTGAGCTTACCTGCTGTTTCATGTGGGTGACTGACAGCTGCATTATTCTTCCTTCTTGCCCTTTGTTGGGACACTGAATTATAAATGATGTATCTTTAGTTTCTCAGATGCAATATTGCCTGTCTTTTCCTTAACCTTTTTGCTTTTCTGACATCTCCTGAATTAAATGACACCTGTTAGATTCAATGGACTTCTGCTTGCTACAAAGACCAATTCCCTGTATCCCAATAGCTTAGAACCTATGCTTGAAACAGGAATACATCCGCTCTTAAAAGTATTCATGGGAAGAACTATTAGAGCCCCTGATATATTACCTTTGCCCTTGTAAATTTAGATCCATTCATATGTGATCACTGAAATCATAAAGTTATATCTTAACATTGGTAATCTTACATCAGGAGTGCAGAATGTGGGGGAAAATAAATGGTGGAAGGAGAATAGAGAAAAACACCTGGAAAGGTTCAAGTCTCTCATATAGATTTTAACAGGATTTAAGCTCACCATCCTTCAGAAAGAGTGGGCCTGATAATATTATTGATCATCATTTAAATAGCATATATGAAAAAATCACATATTTAGCATTCTTTAACAGATATATGTTAAAGAATATGTTAAATATGTTAAGCCAATTCTTTAACAGATGAAATTCCTATTCAAGGAATAGACCATTTTTAAAACTGTTCCTAGTGGCTACTACATAAATTAATGTATTGGGATGTCTCTAATTGTTTTTAATATCCTAAAATTAGCACATTATTATAACTTATGTTTTTGTATACATGAAAGCTTTACTTTGAAATTTTGTTAGAGATGTCATTCAATAAATATTGGCCACTTATTCATCTTTAGATCTTGTGTTAAAATCTGTTGAACAAGAAATAGTGGCTTATGTTTGTGGATAAAAAATTTCCAAATACCAGAAAATCAGAGACATATTAATTGGTTCATATCTTTTTTTTTTTTTTACAATAAGACATGACTCAATCACAGGCAAATATGGAAAAATAAACTACAAAATTGGCGAAAAGGATGTGGTAGGCAGACTAATACATCCCCCTAAAGATGTGGCAGAGTCCTAATCCCTTGAAGCTGTGAATATGTTACCTTATTTGGCAAGAAGGCCTTTGCAGAGGTGATTAATTTCAGAATCTTGAGAAGTGGAGAGTATCCCAAATTATCCAGGTGAGACCATGTAATCACAAGGGTCCTTATAGGAGTGAGGGAGTTAAGGTGAGACAAAGAGATACAAAGATGGAATGAGAGGTCCGAGTGATATGGTCACATGCCAAGTAATGCACATGGCTTCTAGTAGCTGGAAAAGCAAGTTTCATAGTCCATAAAATAAGTGTCTTAGTCTATTTGGGCTACCATAACAAAATATCAAAAACTGGGTAGTCTATAAACAACAGAAATTTACTTCTTACAGTTCTAGAGGCCAAGAAGTTGATCAAGGCACCAGCGTATTCGATGTCTGATGAAGGCTTGCTCTCTGATTCATAAATGGCACCTTTTATGTCATCCTCATATGACGGAAGGTGCAAGACAGCTCTCTGGGGCCTCTTTTATAATGGCACTAAGAAACTGTCCAAAAGCTCTACCTTTCAATATAATCACTTTGTGAGTTAAGACTTAACATATGAATTTGGGAGGTATGCATTTAGACCAAAGCAACAAGAAACAGATTTACCCCAGCACCTCCAGAAGAACTCAGGTCTGCTGACACCTTGATTTTAGTCCTAGAAGATGCATTTCACATTCTGAGTTCCAAAACTGTACAATAATAAAGCTGTGTGCTTGTAAGCCACTAAATTTATGGCATTAATAATTTGTTACAGCAGCAATAAGAAGTGAATACAAAGAATAACTGTTCCCTAGCCATTTGTTCCTTGTTCTCACAGTCATTTTGTTGTTGTTGTTGTTGTTGTTGTTATTTTTATTTTTATGCTCTGCTTTGTCTCCAGCTCCTTGTCCTCTAGCTTCTGTGAAATTGTAGCCAACCAGTGGGTGGGTAGGTAACTAGAGAGTTTGAGGAAGGAAGTATCCAAGGCATTCTCCTCTTATTCAGGGGAGTTCCCTCTGGACTGTGTCTCCTCTAAGATGCCAGCCTCTAGTGAACAGAACTACCCTATTTATTTAAAGTAGAAGAACTAATTTATATACCTCAAAGAGGTTAACATTTTTAGAGCAGATATTTCATGACATTTATTTATTTATTTATTTTTAGTTCTAGTATACTGGTTATCCTACAAATGTATGCTGGGCAAAAAAAGTAAATTGTTAAAACCTGCACATTTTGTTCAGAATGTTCTCCCAAATTTATCTCAAGCTTGCAATCTGCCACCCACACCAGATCTCCCATTATCCCAAACTCAGATCCTTGTAATACCTAATTTTGGATTTTTATAACATAATATTTCTCAGCTTGTGGTTTATTTTGAAATTTGCAATAATTGCCCAGATTGGATCTACAGTACATGCTATCTCCTTTCCTCTTTTTAAAAAACTTATTGTGTATATTTAATGTGTACAACATGTTGTTTTATATACATATAGATAGTAAAATTGTTACCATAGTCAATCTAATTAATATATACATCACCTCATGTAGTTACCCATATTTTTGCATGTGTGGCAAGAGCATCTGAATATGATATAATGTTATGAGCTCTAGTCCTCATGTTATATATGTCTAGACTTGTTCATCCCATACATCTACAACTTTGTATCCTTTGACCTATATCTCCTCGTTTCCTCCCACCTCCACCTCAGGTAACCACTGTTTTAATACATCTGTGTCTTCAACTTTTGAAGCTCTCCTCTTTCCTCTTTAATTCCATCTTTTTTTTTTTTTTTTTTTTTTTTTTTGGACACAGATTCTCACTTTGTTGTCCAGGCTGGAGTGCAATAGCTCACTGCAACCTCTGCCTCCTGGGTTCAAGCAATTATCATGCCTCAGCCTCCCAAGTAGCTCTGATTACAGGCACCTGCCACCATGCCCAACTAATGTGTGTGTGTATGTGTGTGTGTGTGTGTGTATTTTCAGTAGAGACAATGTTTCTTCATGTTAGCCAGCCTGGTCTCAAACCCCTGACCTCTGGTCATCCACCCGCCTTGGCTTCCCAAAGTGCTGGGATTACAGGCGTGAGCCACAGTGCCTAGCCTAATTCCACATTTTACTGCCTCAATATTCTTCTCAAATTTGACCAGGAAACACTTCCCACCTTTCAGTTCACTGAACATTATCTCCATCTTTCTTCTGGAGCACTCCATCAAGGCAATTGATCTTAAAAGTTGTAGCACATGCAGTTTTATTTAAAAGATATAAAGATAGTTTTCATATTGACAAGCTGTTAATGAAAGTCTAGAGCAAAACACCGATTGCTTTCATAAAATTATGACAAAATGGTGCAAATGTACCACTAAGTAGTTCTTAATAGTAGCTGTTAAATAGATACAGTCATGTACCAGATACCAACGTTTCAGTCAATGTCAGACCACGTAGACAATGGTAGTCCCATAAGATTATAATAGACCTGAAAAATTCCTATCAGCCATAGCTTCCATAACGTCATAACTCAATACATTACTCACGTGTTTATGGTGATGCTAAGGTAAACAAAACTACTGCACTGCCAGCTGTGTAAAAGTCTAGCATATACAATTATGTACATCCATAATATTTGAAAAGGATAATAAACAACTATGTTACTGGTTTATGTATTTACTATAGTACACCTTTTATCATTATTTTATTTTATTTTTTATTTCTGGAGATAAAATCTCGCTCTGTCCTTTAGACTGGAAGGCAGTGGCATGGCATAGCTCATTGCAACCTTGAACTCCTGGGCTTAAGTGGACCTACTCCTCCGGCCTCAGCCCCTGAGTATCTAGGACTACAGGCACATGGCACTACAGGCACGTGGCAGTACACCTGGCTAATTTTTTTATGGGAGGGACAGTGTCTAGCTATGTTGCCCAGTCTGGTCTTAAACGCCTGGCCTCAAGCAATCCTCCTGCGTGGGCTTCCCAAAGTGTTGAGATTACAGGCATGAGCCACCATGCCTAGCTTATTATTATTTCAGAGTGTACTCCTCCTACTTAAGAAAATTAATTTAAAACATTCTCAAGTAGATCCTTCAGAAGGTATTCCAGGAAAAAAAACAAGTTATTATCACAGGAGATAGCTCCATGTATTATTGCCCCTGAAGACTGTCCAGTGGAACAAAACGTGGAAGTAGGAGACAGTGATTTTGATAATCTTGACCCTGTGTAGGCCTAAACTGAGGTGTATGTTTTATCATAGTTTTCTTTAAAAAAATTTAAAACAAATTTTTATATTAAAAAATTTTTAAATGGGCCTGTAGAATAAGTATAGAAAGAAAATATTTTTGGACAGCTATACAGTATTTATGCTTTAAGTTAAGTGCTATTATAAAAGAGTGAAAAAAGTTAAAAAAAAAAAGTAAAAGTCTATAAAGTGAAAAATGTTACAATAATCCAAGGTTAATTTATTTTTGAAGAAAGAAAATAGTTGCATGAATTTAATGTAGCTGCAGTCTACAGTGTTTATAAAGTCTATAACAGTGTACAGCAATGTTCTAGGCCTTCATATTCACTCATCGCTCACTCACTGACTCAACCAAAGCAACTTCCAGTCCTGCACAGTTTATTCACGGTAAGTGCCCTATATAGGTGTGCCATTTTTTTATCTTTTAAACTATATTTTACCGTACCTTTTTTTGTGTTTAGATATACAAATACAATTGTGTTACAATTGCCTACAGTTTTCAGCACAATAATGTGCTGTACAGATTTGTAGCCTAGAAGCAATGGGGTGTGCCACATAGCCTAGGCATGTAGTAAGCTATATCATCTAGGCTTGTCTAAGTACGCTCTAAGATGTTCATACAGTAACGAAATCACCTAACAAGTATGTCTCAGAACATATTCTCATAATTAAGTCATGTGGGACTACATTTTAATAAATAATAAATAACCACAACAAAAATAAGAGCACAGTAAATATACACATGTGTTGTTCAAGTCCTACATTTTTCAAGGCAGTTCGTTTGCTCTGTTTTTTTTAAATAAAAAAAAAAAACCTCTTAGAGATGTCAATAATTTTTGAACAAATTTTTATTTTAAATTATTTTTGAATTTTTTAAAATGAGATATTTTACCAATAATTTAAATGAAACATTTTGATCAGTTTTTTTACTATGGGAAAAACATAAAAATATAGGTACATTAATTTACTTTTCTACTCACAAATGACTATTACTCTTCCCAGACATGAATTAAAAATCTTAATATCTTCAGATTGTGAAAGAATGTGTTACTCATAGATTAAATACTTGATCAATACCCTCTTAACTTCCTCTCAAAGCAAACTGGCATTTCACAGTGATAAACTCACGATTTTTGTTCTATATATGCCTATGTGAATGTATTACTTGCAGGCAAAAAGAAAAACAACATTAAGTTGTATTCAATTTGGGTCCAATTTGATTAAAAAAAAAAAAATACCCGAACAAACAGCATTACCCAATTTGCATAGTGCTCTTGGAAAAGCAGCAGGGTGTCCAAGTATGATTAAGACTGGTCCTTAAATCACAAAATTACATCAACTCCAGGAGTTATGGTTACTTTCATCAGAAAGGTGAAAGTTGCCTGCTCAGTCAGATTACTTTCAGCAATATGCCAGCGCTTGTTGGCCATATGTTTCAAGTTGTAAGATGTCCTGTTAGAGTTATGGATGCAGTTTTGCAGTCAAGAAAATGACAGATTTCTCTCCCTTGAAGACATTAACTTTATTCCACTTTGTTCTAACACCGTGTGCAGACAATGAGAATGATGTAGTACTCCCCTGTTTTCTCCATGAATATAATTCAAGATGAGCCTACCGCTACATTCTCACACGGCTTCCTTCTGACCTTACGAATTCCAACTTATTCTCAGCCTTGTTTTCTACCAGTGTTGTCTCACTTATTCCATTCTCTTATTCATTTCTTATTTATTCAATAATAGCTATTATGCATTAAATGAAATGTATTATTTATTATTATTGCGTGGCAGTCAAACCAGTTAGCTCACAAGCAAATATTAAGTATCAAATGGATAACCAAAAAATGCAATTAGAGAGAATTCCCATAAAGAACACTTTACTCTCATAATAAAATTTCAAAAGATGCAAATATTTTAATACCATAACTTGCATCTATATATTAATTCGTAGAAAAATTCTTTATTTCTATCCCAAATGCCATCAATGTTTGTTTCATCCAAATGTACATGATTTTTTACATTTTAGGTTTTTCTAATTATTCATACTCAAGTGAAAAAAGTACTATTTCTGTCTAGGATTTCATGATCAGAGAATCATGCCAGCATCCCAATCTTTCTATTCTGCTTTAACTTTTTTTTCTTGCATTCTACTACAAAGTTTGCTTCTTTACTGCATGTTGATCAACAAAAATATTGTTGTTCATTTTTACAAGACAAAGGTCTATCTCCTTTTCCTAAAGCATTTTAAAATATTTGTTGATATTGGTTTTATCCATTAAAAAATAAAAATAGTTGAAGAGAAAAAAATCATGTATTGATCTTCTCAAAATCCTATGTTTTACCAAGTTATTTATTAGATGGAGTATAATTGTGGTGAAAAGTTGACTTTGGAAAGCACACTGAATGCTCATGGAGTTTCATTTATTGAACATCTGCTAAGCATCCATTACACAGCCAGCACTGTTAGAGGCAGGTTATGTATGGCAAAGTAGATGCCCTGCTTTCACACAGTTTACTCTCTCCACATTAGTTGTCCAAGACAGAAAATAAATTATGAATCACCTAGAACTGTAATACAAATAACAATTTAGGTAGTAATACATGTTTGGAGACCATAAAACAAGACGTTTTGGTAGGAAGTGCATGGGGATGGGAGACTACATTAGTCAAAGGATAAAAAAGGCATCTCTGAGGGGGCGACAGCTAAGCTGAAGCCTGAATGATAGGAAGCTGAAGCCTGAATGATAGGAAGAAGGCAGCTATGCTGGCAGATGAGCATCCAGGTAGCAGCAAAAGATAACGTAAAGAATCTAAGGCAGAATTAGTCATGCTTTCAAAACAGCAATGAAATAGCTATTGTCTACAGCATAAGGAAGCAAAAGAAGAGTGACATAAGACTGGAAGATAAGCAGGACCATTGGTGACAGGGTCCATGGTAAACATGTTGGGTTTTATTCTACATGTAGTAAGAAGTCTTTAATAAAGAGCAGTGACAATATTTGATTTACTCTTTTTGAAGATCCACTCTGGAGAACAAAACATATGCTGACAAAATTAAAACAAGAATGCCTATTTGGAGGTTATTATAATAACCAAAAAGATCAGTCACAATAGAGATTGAAACAAAATTGAGGGGTGCAAATTATAATTTATTGCAATACTTTTTCAAATTATTTTAGTCTTCAGCCATAGATGATATCATTCTCTATCCTGGAAGAGTTTCATTGGCTAACATACCACTGACTCTTCCAAATCTCAAATGAACTCATTTTGGTTGGTTTATGCATTCACCGTTGATTTTTGTTTTTCTGTAAAATGAAAGGTGCAATACTTGTGTCATATTAATGGTATTTTAAAACTGCAATATTCTACTTTCCTCCAATGCAAGTGTTTTCCCTTTCTATTGTGATATGGAATCAGCTAAATGGCAGCAAACTATACATAAAGCAGAATTGAAATGAAGATGTCCTACTTGCCTCAGTCTTCCAGGGTTAACTGCTGTCCCATATGTTCACATTTCAAAGCTACTGCTGAAGACTTTATTTTGCCTATTTTTTCATATCTTTTGTATTTTATTAAAAAGCTGTCAAAATTATGATTCTGCTTATTAAGTTTCTGTGGTTATAATTTAATAATCTTTTATAAAGAAGGCTAGATTCTTAGGCATTTGAGTTCTTGGAAAGAGGAATAAGTCTGGAAGCAAGATGGGGAGAACAATTTTCTCGTTTTTATTTGTTTGTTTGTTTTGTGGTACTCAAGCTGAAATCATGACATTGGCTTAATATGGTGACTTCGTTAATCCTCAAAACACAGGATCACCAATTCATGGTTTTGAGAAAAGGGAATGTGGTTATTCTCATATAAACACCACCCATATACCTGAGAGTCATTTTTCCCTCTGGTAATAATTTAATTTTCTTCTGAGGTTAAATATCTTCATTTAATTTATGTCTTAAGGCAGATTGATTAATCATGTATCTGATCCGGGGAAACTAGCCTGAAGTTTCCAAATTTTATTGAATCTTCCAATCTCATTTGGAAAGATGGAGGAAGGAGGTAAGCCTTGTATCATGCGGGAAACCAAGACCCTTACAAACGTTTTCAAAGATGGTTATAGCAAGCTGAGTCAATTTCACATTCCTGTTAAGGAAGCGAAGCTGCCTACAGTGGTGTATTTGGGAATTACGGCCAAAGTAAGAGGAAAGGCCTTTGTAGTAAAGGAAAATCTGACTAGATTTCGTTACAAAACTATAATGAGGACCAGGAGTCTAGAGGGAGGTCAGTTCCAAGGAGAAGTAATAAGTTATATTGCAAGATTTCCATAGCCTTCTAGCTACTGTTTTAATACAGAATTCATTGCAGCTGAAACTAGAATAAAGTTTAGGTATATTTGCCTTACTCTAAGACTCATAGTCACCCTACTTTGCTTGGCATTGATAGACTGGAAGGGACATTTCCCATTCTGAAGTTAACAATTACATACATATCTGGATTAAAAAGGACAGCAGTGACTACACAGAACTGCTTTCCAACGTAGCCAGCACATCAGGTTAAGAGCTGTCATCTCTCTTTGGCTCTGCCCTATGAATTTTAACAAATAAATATAACTAAGGGGTTTGTTCATTCACTGGGTTAATATTGTAAGCTAACAATTTTGTTTGAATATGCTAAGAAAGAAGAAAAATTACAGGCATAGGGTAGTTTTATTGATATGCATCATTTATAAGGGATTCTTGAATATATCTGTAAATTTACTCTGCTTTTAATTCATTCCTGAGGTAAAGTAAGTAGAAACTAATGTTTCAACAATTTTTATTTTTCTCTAATTGATGCTGGTGGGAAATAAACCTTGTAAACTTCTACTGAAAATTAGTTGTTGACACAGTGGTGACTAAAGTTAGTCTTTATTTTTAGCAAATACAAGTTTGCTTGTATTTGCTATAAAAATGTTATAAAAGTATAAAGCCAATAATTGTTCATGGCAAGATAGTCAAACAGTACAGAAGTATATACAATGTTAATACACATTCCATTTCTTGCCTATTATCTTCATATGACTCCTACTCACATAACGCAAAAGTGGCCATTTTTAGCAGTTTTGATGTGTTCCTCCAGATATTTGTTATGCATGTGCAACATTCATGGGATATTCTTTTTATTTACAAAATAAAATTAAAAGAAATACTTTGAACCTGCTTTCTCAATAATATTTAGAATTATAGATACTTATATGCTTCCACTAAACAGATTTATCTACTCAAAGGCTTTCATTTATTTATGGCTACATCAGAAAGCAATATAAGAAACTCACAAATTTAGTTAAAATATGGGTGTTTTCCATTTTTAAGATTATCTATTTTTTTTTTAATGATAAGTTGAATGGTAAATAAAAGAAGGAAACAGGAACTTCTGGCCCACAAAATCAAATAATAAAACATAAAAACCCACCTTTTCTTCCAAAATACAAGTATATATAATAGCAAATGTGGAAATAAATATCAACATGGAAAAATAAATTTTAAAAAGAAATACTAATTTTACTGTGGTTGAAAAATTGTTAGAGATCTTGGTAAAAATTAAGTGAAGAAAAGCTAATGACTCCATTGGTCGGATTCTCTTAGTACACAAGTTAACTCTCCAGAATTTAAGTGTCATGACAGGAGCATAAACTCAGCATCCTACAGCTAGAACGTAGTCTCAGGAGTGAAATTTACACACAGAGTTTCTGGCTCATGACCAAGAAAACTTTTATCCTAATAAATCAAAAAACACTGTAGTGCTAGAAGGGACAATGGAATTCCCAAAAGAGATGTAGTCCATTTCTTTATATCCATAGATTCCACACCTTCCAGCAGCAGTTACCTTCCTTGCTTTTAAAAATCATTGCAATATGATTAAAAATCATTCTTCAATATCTTTGTGTGATGCAGCCTGTGGCCTCACACCCTTATGGTTAGAGACACAACGGTTTTCCACAAGTCTAATTGCAAATTACTTCAGCTATAATTCAGTCAATCCGTCCTCTGTTAATGGGAAAAACACTGAACACAACCTCGTACTTCATTTAGTCTAAGAAGAATATTCAAATGTGTCAATCTGGAACATTCCCTAGAGAAATATTATTTCCAGTTTACCATAATGCTGCTAAAATCTCAGCAACAGCTGTGTGAAAAAAAATCAGCATTATTTGCATGTGCTGCACGCAGCTTGGTGAAATCACAGTTTTGATCATTGTTCTAGTATCTCTTACATAGCAGGAAGCAGGAGAGAGTATATAAAATGACAGATTTCATCCCTGCTGGATATCTGTTTACTCTGTGGTGGAAAAGAGGTAAAAGTCATTTTTAAATGTTTGCTGCAGCCACAGAAGAAATAAGTTTCAAATAAAATGAAACATGTGAAGGGCCTTCATCCTGATTAGTCTAGATCAGTTGTTCCTAAAACAAAAACGCTACACAAGGTCCTTAAAGAAAGTAGCCAAAAGAGCCCCCAAGAGAAACAGGGTACAGTATGATAAATGTGTGTTCCACTAAAGGAAATGCATTGCAAAACAGAGTTATAAGTGGGCTGGAGCCTAAAGGGGGAAGCGCACGCGCGCGCGCGCACACACACACACACACACACACACACAAACTGAAGTATTCATGGGTTGATTTCAGGGAATTCAAATAAATAAACTTTTATGAAGTTGTAAATGATCCATATGAAGGGCGAGGGAAATGGAGAGAATGATCAAAGACCAAAAAAATAAGAAAGAAAAAAGGAAAAGTACATAGAATATTAACCTTGAAGGAAAAGCCTGTTTGATTCAAGAACACATGAAAACAATCTAGAAAGTAAAGGAATAAAATGAAATGGGAAATACAAAAGGTATTGAGATAGAGGATAAAAGATTTTACAGATAAATAAAGCAGCAATAAGCTCACAAACGCCATTGTGCTTCTTGGGAAACCAAAGGCAATTGGGTAATGGAAGAGGAGGATAGGGGAAGCATTATTCGCCTTTGCTCCACTAGAAAAAAAAGAAGAAAACATCCAGAAAACACACTCAATTTTTCCAAAGGAAATTAGGTACTGAAAAAAAAATTATGGGTGGCTTACAAATATGGTAGAAAAATCATTCTTAAGTCAACAAAAGTAGAAATCTAAAGTGACTAATAGTGATAAAGAAGTAAAGATTTGCATCTATTTATTAGTACAGAAAAAATAAAATGTACAGGAAATGTATATTTTATATGGGTTAGCAGTTGTTTTCTTGTTACCAGATATAATAATATTTTCAAGTACAGCATGAGATAGTTGTAACCAAATAAACTAGAATTTCCTTTCTATTTAAAATAAATGAAAATAAAACACTGATGAAAACATGTTATTGATATAAGTAATATGAAAAACACATAAAATTATCAACATAATTCCTATGGAGATATCATGGAACCATGCTTTCCAAATATCTTTGTTAACTGCTGGCTAAACTTTATTTCTATAATACTGAATTATTTAGAAAATTTCTATAAAATATCCAATTTAAACGCATTACAAATAAATATGAAGGAAGTCAATACTGTATGTCAGTATGATGAGATATATAAAATATATGCACTTTTATTCATTACATTTCATATCTGTCATTTGCATGCAGATGACCAGAAAGCATTTATGCAGTTAATCCCAAATAGCAATTGCAAAATTCAGAATATGCAGTTTATATTCATGCTTTCTTAGTCTACATTTTCATATCCCATAATAATTTTCAGTATCAAATGGCATTTTTTCCCCATTTTAGAGGAACTGTCAACATGGAATCCAGTGTTATGTGTGACCCTATACTCGATCCAAGGCATTGAATCCAGACATGTAAGGTTGTCTCTATAACTCTCTTTATTCACCAGAAGCATGAAAGGGAAAGAAGTTTAAGTTTTCAAGTTTTTGCAACTTTTTCTAATAAAAAATAATGTGTTTCCTCATTATTACACCATGTAAGTCCAAGAAGGATTTATTACATAGTATTCTGATATTTTAAAAGTATAACTTCAATGATAGCATGAAAATACTGCAGACATATACCAGAGTTAACAGAAAACTTGGGAAAATAACCTTAATATGTTCTTCAGAGAGTTAGTTCAAATATCTGTAGAACATTATTCAAAAGAGTGGCTCTTTAATGATAAGTTCTACAAGCTATGCAGAAAATGCTTTCAATTGTGGCATGAAGGTAATAGAAATACAGATATCAGGACCCCAACCCTTTCACCTCTTGGCTGTGACTCATTTCACTAATGCTCTGAAGTGCTGTATTCAAAGAGAGGACCTCTGTTGAACACTCAGTCTTAAATTATTTCCCATCAGTAAGTGCCATATTAAGGTAATACAATTTATACAATCTACACTGTAGCATAGTATTGATTTTAAACTGATTCAACTGTATAATGCATATATTATCATCAATGCAAATATTCCAGAATGGATAGGCTAATACAATGTAATATTATGTTGATATAATTAACAATATAAACAATCTACCCTACAATGTCTTGCCATGCAGCTAGTAGATTCTGAAGACATAAACTGATCATCTTCTGTGACGGTCAATGAGCATCTGACTTCTGCCAAATATAGTATTAATTACCATGCCAAAGTGTCGCATAGTGTCAATTCTTTAGTAATCTATTTGTCAATTAACTTACTATGAGGAATATAAATCGCTGAGAAAGCTGCCTCTCTTTCAGTGACTGGTGTCATTCAGATTCCCCTGCTTTCACTTTGCTTTTTAATCAACAAGCTTAACTGTAGCTTGTAAATCAAATATCAAAGATGAATGGAGTTGTGGGGTATTTTGTTCTCATGTGCTGCTAGCCTCAGTCAATTTAAAAAGATGTTATATAAAGTTGCATTTATTAAATTACTTAAGGAAAACAATAAAAGCAGCAGGCGGTTCTACTAAAACTAAACTTTTTTCTAAAAGAAAAAAAATATTTTAAAATCATGTTGAAGTGGAAAACACAATCATGTATCTCATTATGTCACTGAAAACTAAACACATCAGAAATAATACTGTTAGCCAGGAAAAAAAGGTTATAGAAATGATCTTATTATTGCATTAAATTTTATGCAAAAGATACTTATTAAGATATTTATATAAGTATTATAAGTATTATTGTATTACATTATAATAAATGTATCTTATTAATAAGTCTTAGCACTTTCACTAGTATCTATATTATACTTAGTTTCTAAAGACACGTATTTAACTGAACATACTATTAATTTTATATCACTGCTACCTTTGGACTGATTCAACCTCAAGTAAGCAAAACATAGACATCACCATAGTCATCTTTTGAAGCCCAGGCGTGTTTACAGTGTGAAACAAATACAGGATCCAAAATATTACAGAATGTGCCCAAGCCATGGTCTCCATGTAGCATAAGCCACGTTCACTGGGTACTCTGTGAAGAAGCCAAACAGTTGTGGGCTCAACAGAAGCATATATTTCAATTCTATATAAGAAATTCTAAAGAATTTCTCTGTCATTTCTGAAATTAAAATAAACTTTTTCTCAAATGGGAAAATCTTGTGTTGCCTTTGACATCCAAAGGCTAAGTTTAATATTTTGCATACTGAGAGGTGACAATGTGCTAGCAGCCCTCACTCTCAGCACCTCCTCGGCCTTGGCGTCCACTCTGGTGGAGCTTGAGGAGCCCTTCAGCCTGCCACCGCACCGTGGGAGTCCCTCTCTGGGCTGGCTGAGGCCGGAGCCACCTCCCTCTGCTTGCGGGGAGGTGTGGAGAGGCACTGGCGGGAACCGGGCCGGCGCGCAGCACTCAGCGGGCCAGTGCGAGTTCAGGCGGGCACGGGCTCGGGCTCAGCGGGCCCAGCACACGGAGCGGCTCAGCGAGGGGCTTAGCACCCGGGCCAGCAGCTGCGGAGGTTGCGCCGGGTCCCCCAGGAGTGCTGGCCGGCCTGCCCTGCACTCAAATTCTTAGCTGCCTTCCCGTGGAGCAGAGCTTGGGACCTGCAGTCAGCCATGTCTGAGCTCCCCTCCCCTGTGGTGGGCTCCCCTACAGCCTGAGCCTCCCCGACAGGTGCCTCCCCCTGCTCCCTGGCACCTGGTGGATCTCGACCCAAGGGTTGAGGAGTACAGGTGGGCTCTGGACTGGCGGGCAGCTCCACCTGCAGGCGGGGTGCAGGATCCACTAGGTGAAGCCAGCTGGGCTCCTGAGCCAAATGGGGACTTGGAGAATTTTTATGTCTAGCTAGAGGATCCTAAATACACCAATCAGCACTCTCTGTCTAGCTCAGGGTTTGTAAATACACCAATCAGTATTCTGTGTCTAGCTCAAGGTTTGTAAATGCACCAATTGGTACTCTGTATCTAGCTAACTCTGTGTCTAGCTAACCTAGTGGGGACTTGAACTTTTCCGTCTAGCACTCTGTGTCTAGCTTAAGGATTGTAAACGCACCAATCAGCACTCTGTCAAAACAGACCAATCAGCTCTCTGTAAAATGGACCAATCAGCAGGATGTGGGTGGGATCAGATAAGGGAATAAAAGCAGGCTGCCAGAGCCAGCAGTGGCAACTTGCTGGGGTTGCCTATCCACACTGGGGAAGCTTTGTTGTTTAGCTCTTTGCAATAAATCTTGCTGTTGCTCACTCTTTGTGTCCACGCTGTCTTTATGAGCTGTAACACTCATCATGAAGGTCTGCAGCTTCACTCCAGACAGCGAGACCAAGAACCCACCAGAAGGAAGAAGCTCCAGACTCATTTGAACGTCTAAAGGAACAAACTCCGGACCCACCATCTTTAAGAACTGTAACACTCACCGTGAGGGTCTGCAGCTTCATTCTTGAAGTCAGTGAGACCAAGAACCCACCAATGCCGGCGGCAATACTATGCTTAGCATATAAAACAGCTGAGTGTGGTGGCTGACGCCTTTCATCCTAACACTCTGGGAGACTGAGGCAGGAGGACAGCTTGAGGCCAGGTGTTAGGGACCAGCCTGAAGAACACAGCAAGACTCTATCACTACAAAAAATTAAATAATTAGCTGGGTGTGATGGTGCATGCCTGAAACCTAGCTACTTGGGAGGCTGAGCTGGCAAGATCACTTGAGCTTGGAAAGTCATGGTTGCAGTGAGCTATGATTGTGCCACTGCACCGCAGCCTGGGCAACAGAGCAAGAAACTATCTCAAAAACAAACGAATAAAGGCTGGGCGCGGTGGCTCACGCCTGTAATCCCAGCACTTTGGGAGGCCGAGGCAGGCAGATCACGAGGTCGGGAGATCCAGACCATCCTGGCTAACACGGTGAAACCCTGTCTGTACTAAAAATACAAAAAATTAGCCAGGCGTTTTGGCAGGCGCCTGTAGTCCCCAGCTACTCTGGAGGCTGAGGCAGGAGAATGGTGTGAACCCAGGAGGCGGAGCTTGCAGTGAGCCCAGATTGTGCCACTGTGCTCCAGCCTGGGCAACAGAGCGAGACTCTGTCTCAAAAATAAATAAATAAATAAAAATGAAGTAAATAAAAAATAAAAAATAAATTGATGAGTAGAAAAGACAAGATCTGCTCTTAATATGGTGGAGGACAAGAATTATATGGGAAACTCTGGTCAGATGCATAATAAAGATAAAGGTAAACAAAGACAAAGACATCACCATAGTCCCATCAAGGAAGTTCAGAAAGTAAATATTGAATAAACAGCATACCCTATTCGTTTTAAGCTAAATCCACAGAAAGTGCCTGGCGGCTCTAATATTTTTCTCAAAGTTTTGTGGTTAAAAGTATTCATTTAACGTAATTCCAACTTTCAATGCCAAACGCAGTGAGTGACATTGTTTCCAGATGTAGCTTTTAGCAGATCATGTCTTGAGTAATTAAGTGCAGTCGGATCTGAAAAGACTAGCAATTGAAGCAGCATAGAATACAATTTATTGCCAAACAATTCCAGACACTAGGAAAAAAGTACAATTAAAGTGCGTCAAACATCAGACTCTGTGTTTTTGAAAGCTGCAATTATTCCTTGAAGCAACAGCGTCCGTTTGTTTTAACACACAAGCGTGCGCACATACACACACACACACAATAAATAATAAAGTTAGTTAACTTGAGATGAGGGAAGCTTGTGAAAATATATCATCCCCTCTGAAATACCCATTGTTTTATTGTTACTTTGTTTGGTTGTCCATGTATATATGATATTATTTAGGGCAGTAATTATACATATAATTGAAACTCTTTAGATGTACACTTTACTCCATCCCAGTTAGTCCTAAGGACAGACAGTTTGACTCCAAACCTGGACATCAGCTCTTAGCTCTCAGCTCTAAAGTGCTCAAAATAGTTTATGTCCATGTATAAACTGAACCATCAGAAATAGGTCCTCAATCCATTAAAATGTCAGAAGATCGAGTTCACAGTAAGGCAATGGCTAAATTTCCAAGCCCACAGCCTGCATCATTGTCAGAGTCCCAAGATTATTTAAGTAAGTTGATTTATTAACATGGCAGCCAACAAGATTTGTGTTCTTGAAGACTGATTTATAGACTGAATTCATTGCGCTTCACAAACTGTAAATAATATCTACTTAGAAACAAAATTTCAAACAGGCCGCTTTTAAATATCAGATAACCATACAAAAGTCCCAAATGTATTATTCTGTTGCAGGGTGGATGTTAGAGCCCTAGGCAAGATCTCCTTTAACACAATCTCACTGAAAGGCCTAAAATGATGAATTTTTTTAATGTTTTATAATTGTCATTTCTCACTTGGATTTTTTTTAACACAACTGACCACATTAGAAAAAAAAAATCATATGAAAGTTTTCTTATGCTTTATTAGGATCTTTATCACTACTACATCTTATTTTTAAATTAATGGCTGAAATCAATAAACTTTGGGGAAATCTAGTTTATCAAAGCTCAAGGTAACCATTGCTAGTTATAGATGAAAAGCTTTCATTCCAACTAGACTGACATCTCTTTTCAATATTTATTTCCTCTTCAAAAGTTCTTGAAAAGGGTTACATTTTCATTTTTTCCTGATAATCTCTGATAGGATATTCCATGAGATTTATGGACCAATCATAATCTATTGTTTTAAGTAATACTTGCATTTGAACATTTTAATATTTGTCTCCTGTATATAAAATGCAAAGTAGGCTTATACTTACTTGTCTTTTGAGTGGTCATTACCCATATATTATGAGTTCAGCAACAGGCAAAATGTAAGAGTAGGATAACAAAAGTTATCTATTAGATTGCATTTATCAAAGCTGTTAAGAAATTATTCAGCAGAGACTTAATTTAAAATAAAACTAACACCACTTTTGACAAAAAGTTGGTAGAAGAAATATGATTTGCCCTTTTTCTCTAAAATATGTGTACTTGTCATCTAATAGCATCCCCGCTATTCTTGGATCAGCACTGTACTAATGGGCATAAAACCTGAGGCCCGGTAAGCAAGATTATCCCTGGGAAAGTTACTGGTTCAAAATAAGCATATAACCAATGCAGGCTAATAAAATTTTTCTTTGTGCCAATTACCTGAAGTACTTAATAAAATGTTTTATTTCTCCCGGGGTTACTAGGCTAGTTGGATGTATGTTTTAGGAAGTCAGAAAATTGCTATTCTGTCACGCAATCAAGTGAGTCCAGGTGAAGACAAAAATGGAACACTGTATATTGTTTGAGTCCCTGGATCCAAGCATACCAGAATCAAATTAATCCCTGGCTTATCTCATATCAATCAATAAATATCAAATTTTTGCTACTTAGAATTGGGTTGATTTTGCTCGTAACTGAAGAAACTTGGCATATACTATGATTTCACTATGTGACATCTAACCATTAGGGCTATAGTTTGATTGAACTATTCAAAATTTCTTTTTAGTTGTGTCTTGGCTGTTAACGAAATCCTCTGAGGAATTATTTGGTGTGTTTTTGGGATAGGACACATCATGAGATAAAAGGATTTCATTACTCCACAGTAATTATTGATTGTTAACTTGCCTAAAAGCCAAGCAAACTAAACAGCATAGTCTCTGGTCTCAAAGATTTTACATTAATTATCCAGGTGTGGTGGCACCTGCCTGTAATCCCAGCTTCTCCAGAGGCTGAGGCAGGAGAATCATTTGAACCCAGAAGGTAGAGGTTGCGGTGAGCCAAGATCACACCATTGCACTCCAGCCTGGTCAACAAGAGCAAAACTCCGTCTCAAAAATAATAATAATAATAATAAATTTTTAAAAAATTTACATTACAATGAGAAGGATAGACAAAAACAAAAACAAATTTAAAAGTTTCTTAATTTTTCAAGTTTTATGAAGGAAACAAGCAAAGATGTATTGGGGCATTAAGGTGGTGTTTAATTGCATGAGTAAGATGAACAAAGATTTCTCTAGAATATTAATATTAATGTAGGACTTTAAGGTTAAGACAGAATTAGCTACTTGAAAAGACAGGAGGAAAATTATTCCAGGTAGGAGGACCAATATATGCAAATACCTTAAGGTGGACTAGAGAGTGGCTTCTTCCAGGAATGAAGAGAAGTGCAGCATGAGTGGACACAGTCAGCTAGAGAGGAAATAATAGCAAGAAATGACTGGAAAGAAAATAAGGATCACAAATAAATTCAGGTATTGTAGATCACCAATATTATTTTGAAATCTTTTTTATTGTTAGCACAGTACAAAACCATTGAAGATTTTTAAGCATGAAATATTGTGATTAGAATTAGGTTTAACAAAATCACTTGATATTTTGCAAGTGGGTAAGAGCGGAAATAAATGAGGCAAGTTTGAAAACTTGCATAGTCTAAGTAAGAAATGATGGTGTTTCTTAGAGTAAAGAAACGGCAGAGCTCTGCAGGAAACATCTTGAAGATGAAATTGATGGAACTTGTTGATGGACTGGGTAAGGACCTAGACTTCTAGCTAATGTTAATTATATGATTACTGGTATCATGTACTAACACAGAGGATACTTTGGAGAATATGTAGATGGCAGAAGAGACAAGTGAGAAAAAATAGTATGCCAATGTTAACTCAAAGATTTGTAACTATCGACTGCTTACTATGAAACAATTGAACTAGACCTGGTCCAGTCTAGTTTTAGACTCTGATCTCTGATCTCAGTGTTTACATTACAGTGAGGAAGACAGACAAAAACAAATCAAGTATACAAAAGAAAAAAAAATGAAATAATGAATTTCGTAAGTTATATGAAGAAAATAAAAAAGAGTATAAGGCAGTGGGAGTGGAGAGACAAGAACTGAAGATGTAAATTTGAGCATCATCAACAAGAGTATTATGTTTGAATTTGTAGGACTGGATGAGATGACATTGGAATAATGTAGACAAAGCGGAACAAAGGCACAGAGAATACAATAGAGAAACACTAGAGGAAAAGTTGGCCTCTCACACTCTGCCTAGTACTACACAATCAAGTCTTTTCCTGCCTGGGTTTCTGCTTTACTTATTTAGCAACTATCAATCAAAAAGTGAATTCTTATGATAGAGCTTTAGTCGTATTTCATTGTATTCATAGGCTCTATAATCTTTGTCTAATTAAAATATACTTATATATAATTTCATTATTCATGTTTCTTTGACCTGGAAGGTCCATATGAATAACAAGATAGTCGTAAATAGTCTAAGAGTTTTAAGTAAATGTGTGAGGAATCAAGAATAAAACATAAACTCTGAAAACTCACTCTAAAGTATACTCTAATGGGATCTAATTGTTTAGATCCCATATATTATCTATTTTTGAATGCCTTGTCTTGCCTACATTAAAAAGACAAATAGATAATAAAACTTCAATTAACGGAATTGAGGTTCACTAAGCTTTGTGAGATACTGTTGGTTTCTTTGGATATTTGCAAGGAAATTATTCTGAATCACAGACTTAAAATTTGCCAGAGGATTAATGGCTGAGTTTCTGAATGTACAATGATCATTAGTGTATTTTTTTGAATTTGAGGTATTTTTTACTGAGTAGTGAATCACCATATATATTTATTGTCAGTATTGCTTTATATTTTACTTACAAAATTTGTTCCTTCACTTTTTTTTTTTTTTTTTTTTTTGAGATGTTGTCTCACTCTGTTGCTGAGGCTGGAGTGCAGTGGCACAACCTCAGCAGCTCACTGCAAGCTCCGCCTCCCAGGTTCACGCCATTCTCCTGCCTCAGTCTCCCGAGTACCTGGGACTACAGGGGTCCGCCACTGCGCCTGGCTAAGTTTTTGTATTTTTAGTAGAGACGGGGTTTCACTGTGGTCTCCATCTCCTGATCTCGTGATCCGCCCTCGTAGGCCTCCCAAAGTACTGGGATTACCGGCGTGAACCACCACGCCCAGCCTGTTCCTTCACTTCTAACCAAGGAAACTATGACATAGAAACTTTGCAAATAGATTTGGTCATGAGGTCATATATATGGTAAGAACTATATTTAATTTTATAAGCTGTCACTATTTAAAATATTTTTCATTCTGAATACTAACAAGTGTGAACATGAGATGTTTTATATATAAAACTTCTACTATCTATGAAGCAATTTAGGAGATAGTAATACCACTAAGAATGTATGCTTTAAAAGACAAAACTTTCTTCTTCCTAGATATTTCTTAATTTAAAAAGCCAATACCAGAATTATCTTTAGAATAAACAAATAGCAATAAATTTGGACTAAATTACATCAATTTTCTTGACTATACAATTATGCCACAAAACTTTGATAATAACTTTTAAATTGAATCACATATTATAATTAATTAGTTGCTTGTCATAGATAAATCCATAAAACTAAAACTGAATTAAATTACATTTACAGAGAATGTAGAGTAAGTTTCTGTTGGCTTCTATTTTGTTGAGTGAAGCTTTACAATAAGCTGGTCCTTATTTTTTTAAGTATAGGAAAAGATATTCAGGATGAAAATTTTGAGGATTTCTTACCTACCTTTCCCTTAAAATGAAACTGACAAATGGTAGGCAGTACTTGGCTACTGATTGGTGTACATAAAAAGAAAAACCTCAAAACATAAATGAATAAATATACAATTTTTACTCTTTAGAAGGACATATAGAGCTATATTTCACTTAAAAGGATATTAGATGTCACCACTAAGTCACTTTTATTGCATCCCAAATTATCAGAAAGTCAAACGAGATATTTCAATCAAATACGTGGCAATGACTGTATTTCACACAACCAAGTTTACATTTTGAATTTGGTGAGTGAAATTCATAATTGTTTAGCTCCTATTACACATCATCCAAAATCTTCATCACAGTTTAGATCTGATAAAATATAATTGAGGATGCTAAGTTAGAAGTTAGATACAATATCTATTCTTGAGTCTGATTCTGATCAAAGTGTGGTAGCAAAGCTTCTTTGACATGCATCCTAGGTACAAAATACTGTCAAAATAAGTTTCTAAGGCAGATTAGATGTTGCTTTGAACACCAATATAAAACCCATAATGCTTTAAAACATTATAATGAGACGCTGTATATTGTTTTTCATTTCATGGTGCTTAAACACTGGACTCATTTTCTGAGTCAATCTTCTTCACTCTTTTATATGCCTTTGGCAGATACTATTTTTCTCCATGCTACTTACAAGCTGAATTCCTTGCTTGTCTTTGAGAGTCTTAATTTTTTTTTTCGTTTTCCTCAGCCTTTGTTTACTAAGAAAAATGATATTGAATCAGATATATCTGACTTTATGTGATAAAATGTCTTACATATCTTGATTATAAATAAGTCAACATATAGAATAATATATCTATATATCTTAATCTATAACTACAGTAATAGGGTACATAATTAGGCATTTATTTTATATAACAATGATCCCCCAACCTTTTTGACACCAGGGAAAAGTTTTGTGGAAGATGATTTTTCCACGGACCATGGGGGTTGTGGGAGATGGTTTTGGGATGATTCAAGTGCATTACATTTATTGTGCACTTTATTTCTATTATTATTTCATTGTAATACATAATGAAATATTTATACAACTCACCATAATGTAGAATCAGTGGGAGCCCTGGGCTTGTTCTCCTGCAACTAGATGGTCCCATGTAGGGGTGATTGGAGACAGTGATAGATCATCAGTCATAAAGAGCATGCAACCTAGATCCCTGACACACATAGTTCACAATAGAATTCGTGCGCCTATGAGAATCTAATGTCACTGCTGATCTGACAAAAGGTACAGCTCAGGTGGTAATGTGAGTGATAGGGAGCGGTCATAAATATAAATGAAGTTTTGCTTGCTCACCTGCCACTCACTACCTGCCGTGTGGCCCAGTTCCTAAGAGGCCATGGACGGGTACTCATCGGTGGTCTGGGGGATGGGGACCCCTGCTGTATTGTATATAAGGACATACTTTTAAATATTTTACCTAGTTTATGTTTCTCATCACACTCCCTGGCAAAGTTTACTTGAAATCCCTTATGCAAAATTCATCTTATCACTTTATTCTTACCAAAGCGATAATTATTTATGCTATGTTAGTAATTCTAAATTTCAGTTATCCCTGAGATATGTTGTTCCATAACAATACCACTGCTGGAAACTTTAGCTTATAGTATTGGGTCAATAGGAGAATGCTGGATGCTTCAAATAAAAGAGAAGTTTGCAGTGATTGTCATTTTATAGCCAAGATGAGACTTAAAGACTTCCTCAAAGTAGATGCTCAATAAGCATACTTTATTTTATTATTGCACCCATATTAGGTTTTATAATACTGTGATATTTACAATGTATGTTTCCAAAAATAATTTTATGTGTTTTATTTCATACACTTCTTGGAATTTCTCTGAAATATAGAGGCAGATATTATTAGGTTGGTGCGAAGGTAATTGTGGTTTTTGCTCTTAAAGGTAATGGCAAAGATTACATTTACTTTTGCACCTGCCTAATACATGGTCTTCTTAGATTTTCTTAGTCCCTTATTCATCCTCCTTTAGTATAGAGCCAAATCATAGCCATAGACATATTCATATCACTTAATCACATGATCAGTTAGATTGTAATGAAAAACTCAAGTAAATAAATGTAATTGAGTACACTAACTCACAGAAAGAAATGTTTTGATTAAGATCACACTGTTTTTTAAGAACTGAAAGAGCCAGAAGTTGATTCCAGAAGTACAGACACCAGCTGTCTCTCTCCTTTAGAATACATTTCTGAGAAAAGTTATTTATTTACCTGAAAAGAAAAAAAAACAAGATTCACTGTCTGGCATCTAGATAATAATATATATCCCATGTCAAAATTCAAGCGAAGTAAAAGAATGTATTGTCAACCTAGAAAGTCCAAAATAGAATGCTTTTGGTGCTGTTGTATCAACTCTTGCTGAATTAAGAGTACCTTACCAAAGCAATATCTACTTGTTCAGGGATTTCTTTTCAGTTGATCAATCACCCCCAAACTGATGGATCACACATTTGCCTTTAACTGTAACACATCATAGGGCAGGATTTCACTCTTTAGTAATGGAATCCCTGCAGCTGTATTTACATATCCATTATGGTCAGTCCTGCTGCTTCTCAGTACCCATCCTGGGATTGTTAAATTGATTAGAAAGTTAAGACACTAAAGAAACACTTTTTACATTGCTTCTTGAAGACACAGCTGTCACTGTGTGTCTAGGACACACATTAGGAGGATGTACTATCCTATAACTTATCTATTTTCTTCTCAATCTTATTGTGACTTATTCACAGAAAATAAAGTTATTTATCTTTTTCTTGGTCAAATTCCACCCTTAACTATATTGATTGAAACATGAAATTACATTTTTATGGGTAGAAAGAATGATTCAATCTAATATACTTGCCTAGTGCTTGTTGATGCCATACTAAGAGCTATTTCATATGCATTGTTCTGTAATAGTTACTAGTAGAGATTCTAATATCAGACTGCCTGGTTCAAATTCCCCTGCTTACCCAATGTGTGACTGAACAAATTGCTTTATGGATGTTTGTGAATCTGTTCCTTCAATTTTTAAAATGAGAAAAATCATGGCTCTTACTTCATAGGATTGTTTTAGAAATCAAATGAGTTAACATTTTGTAAAGTGCTTGGAACAGTGTCTGGACTAAAAGTATTTGTTAAATTTAAAAGACATTTTTGTGTGCCGATTACATTTAAATATATAAATACACATAGTGACATATACTTATATAGTTTATGTACTATATATAATATATAATTATACCATATTATATACCTATAAAATTATAGTATAACATAACATACATATACTTTACTTCTGGAAGTACTACAGTATATATTTCAAAAAATTGTTATGCATTTCATTGTATACTCTAAAAATTTCTCTGACATATAGAGGCAAATATTTTATAGATACAAAAATTTATCATTTGACAATGAATTATTAATCTACTCACTCATCAAATTTATATTATAACTTTATATTCTGAATACTATGTTTCCTGAAATGTTTTCACAGACTGGTGGAATAGTTGACACAGTTTTTTTAAAATTACAATAATTTGATGAAGAATATGAGAAAAAAAGCACTGAAAAAGTGTTCAGGGTGGCAATTCAGAAACAAAGTGGATGTTTTGTTTGTTTTTACAGTAACAAGCACTGAAATTCACAAACTTCAAATTATCACAAAATTGCGAGAATATCTACATTTAGCACAATGTTAAGTGGTTATCAAAGTAATGTGAAAATTTAAGAAAAATTGGACTTCCTAGTAAAGGCCATCTTTGTAAAGCGTATCTCTATATGAGAGTTGGGCCAAATACTTGGAGAAACAATCTGGTGATGTTAGAATTGTGCTACTACAGTCCTGATTTTCTATTCTGGTTTCTGAAAAGAAAGTAATAAATTTACAATCTACTAGGAAAAAAAAAAAAAGAAGGAAGAGAACTCCACAGCAGCAGCTTATGACATTGTTTAAAAGCAGTGTTTGTACAGCTTGACTCCAAGGGTTCAAGACCTAGTTTTGCCACTCTCAAGCTGTGTGACTTTAAGCAAGGAACTTTATTTCTCTGTGTACGTGTTTGTCCAACTGTTGAATGATAATAATAATAATAATGGGGTTCTTTTTATTTCTTTGTAGAACATTTAGTTCAGTGCTAGATATGAAAGAGGCACTCAATAAATAAGTAAACCACATAGCTTAGTGACTAACAGCATAGTTTCTGGAAAAAGACTGTCTGGATTTGAATCTGGCTTCCAGAATTACAAGACGTGAAACTTTACAGAAGTTACTCAAATATCCATAACTATCAATCAAAACAAGATTGAAAAAAATCTACAAACATTGTGGGAAGGATAAAATAAAAATTTGGGATGCAAAGCTGATTCAACATTCGCAAATCAATAAACATAATCCAGCATATAAACAGAACCAAAGACAAGAACCACATGATTATCTCAATAGATGCAGAAAAGGCCTTTGACAAAATTCAACAGCCCTTCATGCTAAAAACGCTCAATAAATTCGGTATTGATGGAACGTACCTCAAAATAATAAGAGCTATTTATGACAAACCCACAGCCAATATCATACTGAATGGGCAAAAACTGGAAAAATTCCCTTTGAAAACTGGCACAAGACAGGGATGCCCTCTCTCACCACTCCTATTCAACATAGTGTTTGAAGTTCTGGCTAGGGCAATCAGGTAAGAGAAAGAAATCAAGGGTATTCAGTTAGGAAAAGAAGAAGTCAAATTGTCCCTGTTTGCAGATGACATGATTGTATATTTAGAAAACCCCATTGTCTCAGCCCAAAATCTCCTTAAGCTGATAAGCAACTTCAGCAAAGTCTCAGGATACAAAATTAATGTGCAAAAATCACAAGCATTCGTATACACCAGTAACAGACAAACACAGAGCCAAATCATGAATGAACTTCCATTCACAATTGCTTCAAAGAGAATAAAATACCTAGGAATCCAACTTACAAGGGATGTAAAGGACCTCTTCAAGGAGAACTACAAACCACTGCTCAGTGAAATAAAAGAGGACACAAACAAATGGAAGAACATACCATGCTCATGGATAGGAAGAATCAATATCGTGAAAATGGCCATACAGCCCAAGGTTATTTATAGATTCAACGACATCCCCATCAAGCTACCAATGAGTTTCTTCACAGAATTGGAAAAAACTGCTTTAAAGTTCATATGGAACCAAAAAAGAGCCCGCATCTCCAAGACAATCCTAAGTCAAAAGAACAAAGCTGGAGGCATCATGCTACCTGACTTCAAACTATACTACAAGGCTACAGTAACCAAAACAGCATGGTACTGGTACCAAAACAGAGATATAGACCAATGGAACAGAACAGAGTCCTCAGAAATAATACCACACATCTACAGCCATCTGATCTTTGACAAACCTGAGAGAAACAAAAAATGGGGAAACAATTCCCTATTGAATAAATGGTGCTGGGAAAATTGGCTAGCCATAAGTAGAAAGCTGAAACTGGATCCTTTCCTTACTCCTTATACGAAAATTAATTCAAGATGGATTAGAGACTTAAATGTTAGACCTAATACCATAAAAACCCTAGAGGAAAACCTAGGTAGTACCATTCAGGACATAGGCATGGGCAAAGACTTCATGTCTAAAACACCAAAAGCAACGGCAGCAAAAGCCAAAAACGACAAATGGGATCTCATTAAACTAAAGAGCTTCTGCACAGCAAAAGAAACTACCATCAGAGTGAACAGGCAACCTACAGAATGGGAGAAAATTTTTGCAATCTACTCATCTGACAAAGGGCTAATATCCAGAACCTACAAAGAACTCAAACAAATTTACAAGAAAAAAACAAACAACCCCATCAAAAAGTGGGCAAAGGATATGAACAGACATTTCTCAAAAGAAGACATTCATACAGCCAACAGACATATGAAAAAATGCTCATCATCACTGGCCATCAGAGAAATGCAAATCAAAACCACAATGAGATACCATCTCACACCAGTTAGAATGGCGATCATTAAAAAGTCAGGAAACAACAGGTGCTGGAGAGGATGTGGAGAAATAGGAACACTTTTACACTGTTGGTGGGATTGTAAACTAGTTCAACCATTATGGAAAACAGTATGGCGATTCCTCAAGGATCTAGAACTAGATGTACCATATGACCCAGCCATCCCATTACTGGGTATATACCCAAAGGATTATAAATCATGCTGCTATAAAGACACATGCACACGTATGTTTATTGCGGCACTATTCACAATAGCAAAGACTTGGAATCAACCCAAATGTCCATCAGTGACAGACTGGATTAAGAAAATGTGGCACATATACACCATGGAATACTATGCAGCCATAAAAAAGGATGAGTTTGTGTCCTTTGTAGGGACATGGATGCAGCTGGAAACCATCATTCTCAGCAAACTATCGCAAGAACAGAAAACCAAACACCGCATGTTCTCACTCATAGGTAGGAACTGAACAATGAGATCACTTGGACTCGGAAAGGGGAACATCACACACTGGGGCCTATCATGGGGAGGGGGGAGGGGGGAGGGATTGCATTGGGAGTTATACCTGATGTAAATGACGAGTTGATGGGTGCTGACAAGTTGATGAGTGCAGCACACCAACATGGCACAAGTATACATATGTAACAAACCTGCATGTTATGCACATGTACCCTAGAACTTAAAGTATAATAATAATAATAATAAATAAAAAGAAAAAAAAAAGAAAAAAAAATTTGGTTTTTTTTTTCCTTAAAAAGATAAATAGCTCATTCATTAATAACATCAGAATAACTCCATACTTTGTAGCTTAAAACAATAATAGGAAAGCTTCTGGAAGGTTATGTGGGCCTGGAAATATTTCTGACACCATTTTTTGAAAACTACAATCTATCACAATCTACTCTCTGGTCATAGCAATTCATATTCTCCTCATATGCAAAATAGAATCACCTGTTCTCCTAAAGACTTGCCTCATTATGCATCAGTTTCAGGATTGAAGTTTATTATCTCATCACTTAAATTAAATCCAACTACAGAGGAAGTTTCTATCCTGTATTTCTCTAATACTGTCTCTAGAAAATAATTCCTATTGATCTGATGACCTATAAGCTAAATAGACAGGTTATTTTCCCCTCACAACCTCAATATATTATGGCTAGATATGCAATATAGATCCTTACATTTAAAAGGGAGAGAAATCTTAGACACCCAAAAATCACTCTTCACAGAAATTCTAAAGTACAGCTGGGCACATGTTACAAGGAGTGAGTCTCCATAGCTACTGGAGATTCAATGGCAGCTCTTGGCTTTGTCTTCTGAGATTTCGCTTAGAGCCTCTTTTAAGTCATTACTCCTTTGCCATACAATGTTGTCGGTATTTGTAGCCAAACGGTTCTCTTTTTAGCTTGTTTCCTACCCACAAAAATTTAAAGCTACAAAGTCCTCTTTTCATTGTATCTTTTCCTCCAAGCTGGCAAGGTTTCAACCAATATCATTTTCTTCAAAAAATCTATGAATTTCTTATATATTTTACTGTAGTTTGCCCCATTAGATAAAATCCACACTCACAAGTCTCCTTGAAATAAGTCTTCCTGTATCTTAGGTTTTCTAAAAGAGTACTTCAGGGTAATGTTCTTGATAGTCTTAGCAGCCTTTTTTTTTTTTTTTTTTTTTTTTTTAAAGAAAATATATTTGAGATACTTAAAGACATTTTTGTTTAATCTGGGTACCTCAAATCTCTGGACTCTTAACCAAGTGTTGTGCAGTTGCACCCTTGTCTTCATCAATAGATCACATTTTCATGTCAATACCCCAATGCCATCTTTGCCCAAAGCCATTTATTAAATTTAGAATTGTTTCCATCTGAAGAGGATGGGAATGGGGAGCAAGTTCATTTTCAAACCCAATAAGTACTTGGTTCTTTGTATTTACTAGTTCTTTCTTCTGTATATCATTCTCCTCAGGCATTTTCTGACAGGTAATGAGAACCCAGGAAGCAACTTCATCCTTCTGCCTGGAAATCTCCTTAGCTAGGTCACCAGTTTATCAGTTATAATTTCTATATTCCGTATTACTACAGACAACTCTTCTAAAACTTTCTGCCACTACAAAACAAGTTTTCCCTATCCTCTAACTTCCAATAACCTCTTTTTCACTTCCCATTAAGCTATCAACAGCCAACTTAAGTGAATCAGACTTTTACTTTTTGTACTTTCGGCTTCTTCCTGCCCCGCAGTCCTGGATCCACACAATTAAATTTGAGGTATCCTTAAATTAATATCTCATCTTACTTCTGATTAAAAGACCTGTAGATATATAGATAGATATGTATGTACAGATATCTATCTATATATATAGTTTATGTATGTACTATATATATAGTTTATGTATGTATAGATATCTATATTTCTCTTAAATATCTATCTATATCTCTCTTAAATTAAGTACCTATAGGTAAACTATATATATAGATAGATATCTGTACATACATCTGTACATACATATGTATCTATATATAGTTTACCTATTGCTACTCTATTAACCATCACTTTTTTATTTCCTGCATCGTGGTACTTTGGTACCTAGGGTCTTGCTGACTCTGGAGGGTCTGCCCTTCCCAGGGGCAATTCCTAGAGATAGTGAACAGTTCAAGCTCAAGCATGCCTTTCAAATGCAAATCAGAAGCCACACCCCCAACTAAATCCTCTGTCAGGCTCCCCCATTCAGAGTCACTATTCCTATGCTCTAATCACTCCAGAGCCAGGTACTAGACAACTTGGAACAGCCCTTCTGCCCCAGAAGCAGCTGAAATTATTCAAACTAGGCAATCCTAAACCTAGGTATCCCGCTTGCCTTACCCACTCCTCCCCGCAGACCCACAATAAGAGATCTTGTCCATGTCTTCCCCACTCCCTAACTGACCCTAGTGATTCCCATGAGGCCTTTTGTGGCCTTTCCTCTTGGGATCTGTGAGTATAAAGAACCATATTTTCAACGGCAGTTGCCTCTTGATCTATCAGCCTAGCCATACCTAAATAATAATAATAATACACATATATTTTAAAACAATATATACAAACCACACCAAAAGTAGTAGCTTAAAGCAACCCACTAACCTGTTTCACAAAACTGAGTTTGGTAGGGCTCAATGGAATAGATCATTTCTGCTTCATTCATTACCATCTGGGGTGGCTGGAAGGATGAGAGTTGGAATCTTTCAAAGTCTCATTCACTGAAGTCAGCTGCAGTTGATGCTGGCTGTCAGCTGGGACATTAGGTAGGAGCTTTTGAGTGAAACACTACATATGCCCTCTCTTTGTTGACTGGACTTTCTCAATAATGTGGTAGCTGGATTTCATCATCAAACATCCCAAGAGAGGAAAGAAGGTACAAGCCACGTCTCGTTTATTACCTAGACTCAGAATTCACAGTACGTCACTTCTGCCACATTACATTCATTACAGCAATTTCAATGTCCTATTCATTTTCTTGGGAAGGAAAAATAGCCACCACATTTTGATGGGGAAGTGGTGAGATTGTGGAAGAGCAGTCTGCTGTCAGAAATAGTGAGGAAGACATTTTTCAGAAATACAATCACCCACATGAGCCATAATTGAAGGAAAAAAAAAAAGAACTAAGCATAGTTTCTATCTTTCTATGCTGGTAATTCTACAAAATAAACCAAGCAGAATATCTGTTTGATATTCATTGTCAAAAGTATTAATATTCCTAAAAATCAGTTTTCTGGAATTTTGTTAAAATTTGAGTTAAAGCAAATTATTTTTGTTCATGAGGCATTCCTTTCATAATCATCTCATATACTTATGTGTTTCAATTCTGGATGTTGTAACCCACAACTTTCTTCCTGTCCAAAAATGTAGGCCAGGTGTGGTGGCTCATGCCTGCACTCCCAGCGCTTTGGGAGGCTAAGGCAGGAGGATTGCTTGAGTCCAGGACTTTAAAATGAGCCTAGGAAGCATAGCAAGACCTCATCTCAACCAAAAATAATAATAATAAAAAAATTAGTGGGACGTGGTGGCATGCATCTTTATTCACAGCTACTTTGGATACTGAGGCCGGAAGATCAACCTGAGCCTGGGAGGTCGAGGCTGCAGTGAGCCATGATTGTGCTACTGGACTCCAACCTGGGAAGACAGCAAGACCCCACCTCAAAAAAAAAAAAAAAAAAAAAATCCTGATAGTTTTTACCTCAAATGCCATCCATTTAATTCAACATTTAAGACAAAACTATAAACTTCTTTTCTCATAATTTGGTTCCTAGGATTACACAGACAATAACAGATTTTTCTCAATTTGCATTTATTTTTCCAAAGGTTGAGATTTACAGAAGTGTGATTTCAACAGTGATTTGATATTACATATTTAAAATTTGAATTTAAATTAATTTTTATTATGAGCTTAGAAATTGTATTTTCTCTTGAAATAATCAGAGATCCCCTCGGGTGTTGCAACAGCAATCAATTAACCATTCATGGTATTATAGCATAATAAAATTTTAATTAGTATCTATCTCTTCCTATCTTAAGTGGTTGCTGGTAGTATCATCAGAATTATCTAGATTGTGAGATTTTTGTTTTAATATTTAACAAGAAATATTGGGGGAAAGCTGTGATCTGATTAGGTAAAAGGTACATAGAACTCAAAGATACTTTTTCTTTGAGTTCTATGTTTAAATTGCTTTTGATAAAGCAATTAGAAATGTCTATTTAATTCCAAATTTATAAGTTTGTCTTATAAAATAGTAGAGAAGTAATTTTTTTAAAAAAGTTATTATTTACTCAAGTTTGAAAAGATAGTGATGTAATACATAAATATTGAATTCTTACTTTAATGGAATAAAAACATTTTAAAATTTTTAAATTATTATAAGAACTCCGATTTAAGACTACAAACAATTTCTTTAATAGGTTGAAATTGGTCATTATTGATTTGTTATTGGAATTTCCTAATGGTATATGGGGAGTTAAATTGCTGTTATTTTTAGGTACACACTGAAGAAGAAAAATACTTTCTAAAACACAGAAATTGGCTGGGCACGGTGACTCACACCTGCAATTCTAACACTTTGGGAGGCCAATGCAGGAGGATCACTTGAGCCCAGGAGTTTGAAACCAGCCTGTGCAACATGGGGAAAGCCTATAACTACAAAAATTAGCCAGGTATGGTAGTGCCTGCCTATGGTCCCAGCTAGTCTGGAGGCTATGGTGGGAGAATCAGCTGAGCCTGGGGAGGCTGAAGTGGCAGTGAGCTATGATGACACCACTGCACTTCAGCCTGGGCAACAGAATGAGACCCGGTCTCAAAAAAACAAACAAAACCACCAAAACAAACAAACAAAAACACATATTTAATTTATTACAGAATGATAATATAGGTGAATACTGAATACTGCACTTTCACCTGTGAAGAGTAAACTGAGGGAGAGCCAACGGTATAGTACAAGTAATGTTCAAGAACTTTATGAATGTGAGCTCCATAGCAAATGATGAGTGCAACTCATGATAGCCGTACAGGAATGTTAACTTACCATGTCAATAGGAGGACATTTGCTCCTTTTATGCAGAATCGGCTTCGTTTTGGGCAATTTGGGGAAGAACAACTGATAAATCACCATGCATTCAGTCAGGGCTTTGAGCCAAGAATTTACATTTTGTTTCAGCTATGATACATTGAATGCATTTAAAAGGAAATATCTCATTTTGGATACCTGGTGAATAGTTTACGTATCATTTCTGAGATTCTGGAATGACAATTTCTCTACATTTTGAAACACAAAGTATTGAAACATTATTCAGTATAATAATTTCAAACTATTACCTTATCATTTTCTTGAAACTCTCCATTTTCTTGGGTTTGTTGAAACTGCACTTCACCATTCCTGGATCTGTGCTAGCAAGGACCTATCCTCATTCTTGATGTTCTTCCTATTTTACACTGACTCTCTCTTAGCTCACTTATTTTCAGATCCTTGTTTTATGCTGACATAAATGAAAGAGCATTTAGAGGGGTACAAACAACATGTCATCAGATATTGTCTTTCAAGTAAACAACAGAGAAAATTCAAAGGTGTTAAATTTAGCAAAAGATTCACACTAAGTCCAACTGGACTAAGTGTCATGATTATGCCAAACCAAATACTCTTTTTTATTTTTTTTAGAGATGGGGTCTGACTCTGTCGCTCAGGCTGACATGTAATGGTACGATCATAGCTCACTACAGCCTTAAACTCCTGGGCTCAAGCGGACCTCCTGCCTCAGCTTCCTGCATAGTTGAGACCACAGACATGTGCCATCATGCCCTGCTAATTTTTTTATTACATATATATTTTTAGAGAGACAGTGGTCTTGCTTTGTTGCCTAGTCTGGTCTCAAATCCCTGGTTTCAATTGATCCTGCCATCTCCGCCTCCCAAAGTGCAAAAATTACAGGCATGAGTCACTGCACCCAGCCCCAAATACCCTTCAGATCCCAAGTTAACATCAATATAGAAGTTAAACTGCTTCATGTTACAGACTCACAGAGTAACTAATTTTTGATATAAACAAGAAATTATTTGCTAAGTTCTTTATAAAGAGTCTACAAAGAACTAAAAGCACCAATATAAAACTGAAAACATTCAACTCAAATGTAATCATATTACTAACCTTCAGCTGTGAGAACTGGAAAGGAATCAAAATCTGAGGAAGAGACTGAAAAGCTTTGAAAACAAGTGCAATGGAAGATAGTCTACTGGAATGAAACCAATTGTATTCCAACAGATAAACTAAAGAAATAACCATTGAGAACTATGTCTCTAACAGAACTAGCAACAAGCAATAAACTTATTTAAGCCAACTATTCCAGCTGTCCACCCACGGGCAGAGAGCCGCAGAATCAGATGGTATGACCTGTGTGCCAAAGAAAAACCCTACAAAGCACCATGAACAGAAAAAAAAGGGCAGTTGATCTTAATGCCACATAACAGATGGCAATAGAATGTAGAAACAATTATTTTTTTACACATTGTGCCAAGGTTGGAGAGGAAAGGAAGCAATAAGCATTCTCATTTGTGGTAAAAAAGTATATTGTTGCCATATCAAAACTAGAATGTTCCATAGTCCTTTTCAAAATGGTGTAATACACTGAAAAGTTTATCTTTATTTCACATCAGAGCATACATTTTAGTTGAGCGATATTATACATATGGAGATCACTTCTCTTTGCCTATAACCAATGCATATACAGGACTTGATTCTGCTCACAAAACATTTCTTAAATGTACCAAGCAACAGAATGAGACAAAAATATGTATGAATTATACTCTAGTCAAAGGATAGATGGTGGGATTTTTGCTTCAACACTTTGCTTCTCTACTTTATAATTTTCATCATTATTTTAGCATCCATTGTATACAGAGTAAAGTTTCAGGATTTATTGTATACTGCAGGTGGACAATGCCTTAATACAGGTGCAAATGGTATAAGACTACGTGGATCAGTTTAACACTATGACAACACCTCAGTGTCATTTGGTAGTATGGATTGACAGGAACATATAGTTTACTCTTAGTAATCCATATGTGAAGTGTCTGTGGAAACATTTCACAATGCCCATTAGTATTTTTGGCTCTCTGGACACTACCTCCCTATCAATGGTTTGCATGTATTCAGGGAAGGCAAATTAATGATAATATTACCCAAAGTAAAATATAAGTAGAAAAATATGCACAGATCAACTAAATAAGCAAGTGATACACACCAAAACAAAAGAGCAAAGTTTTCTGATTTATCAGTTGCTTTATGTGCCATTGTCTTTTGATGAGTTTTCCAATTAGTGTGCAATATGACACGCTAATTAGAAAATAGTACATAGTCCTCTTTTAGATGCTTCTTATGTTTCACACATATTGCACAAATTATCTTTAAAGCTGATAACTATTTCTACCTAAAAGAGTAAGTTGATGAATACGGAGGCTACATAAATCGACCAAAACAGCACAGCCAATAAGCCACATTACTGAAATTTAATATTATCCATCTATCTTATTAATCTAACGAAAACTCAGGAAAAAGTAAGGAATCGTTTAGGTATCGAAGTCTGAAATAATGAGTAGGAGTTGTTGTGTTAATTTTATCAGTGGAAGCATGTTGTTGGAAATCATTAGGACATCCGGTGGGGATCATTAAAAATTCTCCCCAAATATTTTACCCGGCATCGATAACAATGATTTGTTAGGATATACGCAACTTTAAGTTTTGTCCTTGAAGACCTAATTAGGCTAGATGGTAGATTCCAATAGACTGCATTTATAAGCTAAAAAGCCACCAATACTTTTATTATCAAACATATCTCTTAGGCAAAATAAACTAATAGTGGTATTCAAGCAATTACGCTATAGAAACACTCTTTGCGTAAAGAAATGGCTTATGAAGGACATAATGCTATAAAATTTGCTTTTCAAATATGCCTTTATTTCATATTTTGCCATCTTAATTAGATTTGCAAATTAAAATACCCTCAGCAATCAGACAAGTAGTGTAAATATGTGAAGCGACTGGCATTTTATAATAGGAAGTGGTGGTTACCTAAATAATACAGCCTAAATAATACATCTCAAAGTATTTTTAAATTATTATCAATACTGAATATTAAGTATAATATGATACATCCATGATACAGATTACACATTCCATAGATATTAACCTCATTTTGTTGATACAATAATTGATAAGTTGATCATGAATTTATCCACTCATTCATCAAATTTATATTGAAGCTTTACCTCCTTGATACCATGGTTCCTAAAACCCATACTGAAAGTTGATTATTCTTTACAAGAAAATCACAACACACAATTTAAGAATCTGGATATTTTATGGAAACTTCATTAATTACTATTTGAGATTTAAGATTTTTTCTTCTTACTGTTATATATACTCCCATATTTGATATGATGCTATGAACATCATAAGTATCCGGATATGCTTAGTAATTCTTTTAAACATTTAATTGATCATCTACTACAATGTCGTGCTGAGGATTAATATCAAGCTGGAATCAATTCCTGAAATTGACTTAAAATAAGATAAAAATTGTACACTGTATTCTCTAAAATGAAATTTGTTAAAATAATTCAATGTCAATAACTCCCTTATGGCATCAAGCAGGGTACATCATTGCAGGGTACATCATTGGCAAATAGTAGAAGAATTCCTTTTTAAATGCTGAGAAAAGAGAGAATATAATAAACTGTTCTTATCCCACTAGGTGCTATTTCACTAAGTGCCATAACTTATAAAAAATTCTGTTCAGAATAGGCAGTATAAGGTGAGGAGGACGTGATCTCCCTGTTGATAGTTCTAACCAGTAATTTAAGCCTGCTTCATTCTGTACCATCTGTAGACTCCATGTGGGCCTAGAGCGTAGAAAGCAGAATCGGACCCTTAAGCTTGGATGAATCAATGCTATTCCACGCTCTGTTATAATTTACTGTAGTTACAAATGTTATAAAGAAAACTGGTGTGAAAATTCATCTTTTAAACAAAATCCAAAACATACTTTAGAAATATTCATGCAATTTCCAGCTTGTTAATGTCTAATTTCTATGTTTTTAAATATTTTCGTTATTTTTATATTTTTTATTAACTAATATTTGTTTTTCTTTCCTTCTCCATTCCTTTGTTTTCCCTGTAGAGAACCATCCCTCAGTTGAATGTCAGTCAGTGTAATCAACATTATTTGTTTATTATTTTTTTTTCCAATTGCTAGTATCCAAATCCGCTGTTTAATAAAGGAAAATAAAAAAGGTACCTGGGAAGTTTGGTTGCCCCCACTTTGGTGTCCCTCACTCTAATAGTTTTCAAGAAGTACCAGGTTTAAAAACGGAATGCTCTCATTTGCACCTTCATTGTTTCTTTCTTTTTTTTTTTTTTTTTTTTGGAGACAGAGTCTTAGTCTTGTCACCCAGACTAGAGTGCAGTGGCATGATCTCGACTCACTGCAACCTCCGCTTCCTGGATTCAGACGATTCTCCTGCCCTACCCTCCTGAGTAGCTGGGACTACAGGTGCCCACCCCCACACCCAGCTAATATTTTTTCTTTTTTTGTAGTTTTAGTAGAGATGGGGTTTCACCATATTGGCTAGACTGGTCTTGAACTCCTGATCTTGTGATCCACTGGCCTCGGCCTCCGAAAGTGCTTAAGAATAATATGTACTTTCTTATAAGAATAATAGATTCTGTGTTAAAACCCTGCACTTGTGATTCCTCATCTGTACCATAATAGAACAGCTCACAACTCCAGAATTTTGCTTGGGAATTTGTGGGAAACAACTGCTCCCACTTGAGCTATTCAGAGCTGACTGCAATGATCAGTTTATGGGACTTCAGAAGTTGCAGTAATGAACGTTCATTCCACAACAGCTTGGAAAGTGAAAATATTATGGAGATGGCTTTGCTCCCCCTCCTTTTGAGTCCCTTGTGAATATTTGGTCAAACACCCATTCCTGTCTAAAACATTCCTCCTACAGACCAATCACCTGGATAATTGCATTTCCACGAAGAAAGATGCAAGGGAGAAAACAACCAAAAATAACACACAGTGACTCACAGTCATTTGAAAAAATGTTTCTGATTAGGTTTCATATTCAGCACACATATTTCTAAAGGCCCTGGATCTTGAGTTAAATTACATTGAGCAAGCATGTTGTTTCGTTATTGTCTTTAGTAGTTATTTTGTGTGTAGTGTGTAGTGTGTGTGTGTGTCTTTGTGTGTGTGTGTGTGTGGTGGGGTTCTGTTTGTGTGTTACCAAGGCATTGAGTATGATAAATTCCAACAGATAGACTGAAAAAGACAGAAAATGCAACTTTTTTACCCTTTAAGCCTCGGCTAGATAGCTAGGAGAATTTCTCTGTCCTGCCCTGAGGAGGTATAAATAATGACAGGACTGATATGGGGAAAGCAGACAAACCACTGCCCCCACCCCCCGCCGCCGGCATGCGAAGAATTCCTTTCCAACAAAGTCTTCTTAGTACATTTTTTTTTTTGTAGTCCAGGTGCAAGCTATTACCTTGTTTGTGACAACAAAGCATGTGATCTCAGCCTGCATATTTACAAATGAGTACAGGTGGCATTACAAAATAGACTTTGGAATAGATATTAGAAAGCAGAAAAACAGCAGTGTGTCAAAGAGAGTTTTTTCAAAATTGTTTTACTACAGTTACAATCTTTTCTCATTCAAAGACTAAACTTTGTGGATAAAACCATTATTACTATTATTATTATTGTCAACATTATTGATACATATTATTGTTACTTATCATCACAAAAGTGCTTACCAAAGCCACCATCAATTATTTACATTACATTTACACATACCAAAAAAGAGTTGCATGAAATAAAATCTGAAGCTTAGGCAGCAGTAATTAACCCTTTTTCAAGGTTATTAATTGTGAATAATGCTTTGTTTCCATGGGAATGATTTAGTGATATTAATAACAAGAGAAATAAAAATGAAAAAAATGATTTGAAATGAAGATGAATTAGTGATTCAAATCTCTACGTGTCTTTTTACCTCTTATTCTTTATGTGAACCACATATAAATGTCACATACAACATAAATGTTACTCATAACATAATATCATATAAAACAAATAGCCTAGCACTGTCCATGGCATTTAATTGTTGCACCACGGACTATTAGCTTCTGTGAATTCATTTTGTTTTACCCTGAAAGAGCATTATTCACAAATATTCAACTTTACTTTTTCCAAAAAAAAATATACATTTAAATATTTTTTTTTGAGATGGAGTCTCACTCCTGACGCCCAGGCTGGAGTGCAGTGGCACGATCTTGGCTCGTTGCAACCTCCGCCTTCCAGGTTCAAGCAATTCTCCCGCCTCACCTTCCCAAGTAGATGGAATTACAGGTACCCACCACCACACCTGGCTAATTTTTGTATTTTTAGTAGAGATGGGGTTTCACCATGTTGGCCAGACTGATCTTGAACTCCTGACCTCTGTTAATCACCCTCTTTGGCCCCCCAAAGTTCTGGGATTATAGGCGTGAGTTACCGCACCCAGCCAAATGTTCTTTTTTTTTTAAAGACTGAGAATGGTGAGTAAAACAAGAGATGAAAATATGCCTTTATGATTCAGAGCATTGAATGAAGAGTAGAATGTAATTATGTAACTTTGACCTTTAAATTATCTTAAATCTCCTTAGTGTATTTTATAAAATAGTTGTCTTTTTAAAAGTACAAGTTACTAGTTGGAACAGTTTTGGATAATATAGAAAGTGAAACTATATTTTTCAGAATTAAATACTATATTTACTGTCCTATACTAGAACAATTTTTTCTTGAATATCTAAATCAGCAGATGATACTAGTAAAGATTGTCACTTGTAATAGTTTATAAAACTGTTTACAGACTAAGTAACAACAGAAATTAGCCCTGAACTTTAAAGCTTTGTTCGAATTGTGTTTACCTTCCAGCTAAGAGAATTTTAATTATTTGTGAAGATGCTCCATTGCTCCAAGACTATAATGCAATATTTATTTCCAAGATACCTTATCTTAAAAAGAAAAGAAGAAAGTTTGTGCAACATCTACAAAAATTGCATTTTGCTTCAAACATAAAAGTTGACGCCATAGAACTCTTGCCAATAATATCTTAAATAAGAAATAATGCTTAGTGCCTTGTACCAAAACTCATTAAGCATAAATTTCCAAATACTGTTATATCAAGTAATGGCTTTGTCTGTGTTTGGCCTACTCTATAATGTAGCTAAGGAAAAAAGTAATCATTGTCTTTTAGATGCTTAGGATTTTTTTTTTTTTTGCGTTAATGGAATTTATTTTTTTCTTTTTTTTAAATATTTATTTATTTTTTATTATTATACTTTAAGTTCTAGGGTACATGTGCATAACGTGCATGTTTGTTACATATGTATACTTGTGCCATGTTGCTGTGCTGCACCCATCAACTCGTCAGCACCCATCAACTCGTCATTTACATCAGGTATAACTCCCAGTGCAATCCCTCCCCCCTCCCCCCTCCCCATGATAGGCCCCGGTGTGTGATGTTCCCCTTCCCGAGTCCAAGTGATCTCATTGTTCAGTTCCCACCTATGAGTGAGAACATGTGGTGTTTGGTTTTCTGTTCTTGTGATAGTTTGCTAAGAATGATGGTTTCCAGCTGCATCCATGTCCCTACAAAGGACACAAACTCATCCTTTTTTATGGCTGCATAGTATTCCATGGTGTATATATGCCACGTTTTCTTAATCCAGTCTGTCACTGATGGACATTTGGGTTGATTCCAAGTCTTTGCTATTGTGAAACCTGAGAGAAACAAGAAATGGGGAAACGATTCCCTATTTAATAAATGGTGCTGGGAAATTTGGCTAGCCATAAGTAGAAAGCTGAAACTGGATCCTTTCCTTACTCCTTATATGAAAATTAATTTAAGATGGATTAGAGACTTAAATGTTAGATCTAATACCATAAAAACCCTAGAGGAAAACCTAGGTAGTACCATTCAGGACATAGGCATGGGCAAAGACTTCATGTCTAAAACACCAAAAGCAACGGCAGCAAAAGCCAAAAACGACAAATGGGATCTCATTAAACTAAAGAGCTTCTGCACAGCAAAAGAAACCACCATCAGAGTGAACAGGCAACCTACAGAATGGGAGAACATTTTTGCAATCTACTCATCTGACAAAGGGCTAATATCCAGAACCTACAAAGAACTCAAAGAAATTTGCAAGAAAAAAACAAACAACCCCATCAAAAAGTGGGCAAAGGATATGAACAGACATTTCTCAAAAGAAGACATTCATACAGCCAACAGACACATGAAAAAATGCTCATCATCACTGGCCATCAGAGAAATGCAAATCAAAACCACAATGAGATACCATCTCACACCAGTTAGAATGGCGATCATTCAAAAGTCAGGAAACAACAGGTGCTGGAGAGGATGTGGAGAAATAGGAACACTTTTACACTGTTGGTGGGATTGTAAACTAGTTCAACCATTATGGAAAACAGTATGGCGATTCCTCAAGGATCTAGAACTAGATGTACCATATGACCCAGCCATCCCATTACTGGGTATATACCCAAAGGATTATAAATCATGCTGCTATAAAGACACATGAACACGTATGTTTATTGCGGCTCAGGATGTTTTTAATTGGGATGAAGGAAAATCTTTCAAAACTCAAACCCATTCAAACTTTTGAATATCTGCTATATAACTCGAAAGAGGTCATGATATGCTTTTACATGTCTTTCTTAAAAATTTTAAATATAACTAAGAAATATATGACTCACAACATCCATAAAAGTTAAACCCAAATCGGAAGGTAAGTTGTCTTAGTAAATTTGCTAATTAGAATGATATTTTTTTCCATGATGCTACTTTTACTTGAATACATGGAACAGATGTGACATTATAAATTATCTATCCCAAATAGATCTGATGACTAAGACATTGCGTAAAAAGCTAAAATTAGAGACTATTTCAGATATATTTAAAATTTAGAAAAATCCCAATTCATTAAACTATAATTACATAGCTCATCTATCAATAAATGCAATAAATCTCATTTATATCTTCTATAAAGGAAAAGGTCATGCCACCTACTTAGATTTGTTCTATTTCTACATCACATAAATGCATGTGCACATTCATATGCACACACAGAACTACCGCCACATTTCACCGTCCTCAATTTGCTTCTACCACCATCATTTTGAAAGATATTTTAAAGGAATATTACCTTAATAAAATTTCAACAGGAAAACTATAGGTTGAATATATCCATATTGTCTGTCATTAGTCAAGGATGCTGCAAACAAAAGCCAACAGTAGAATTACATAAATTTTAGAAAAGTTTAGCAAAATAATAGCAAATTTTTTTAAAGGATAATATAATACTAACTTTAGCATGTCTCACAAGGGAAGTAACTTTGTTTTATTAACTGAGTAGTCATGGTAATATTATTATCATTGAAGAAATACATGAATCATAAGGCATATTGGTTATAATACAAAGAAATCAACTCCTTACTTATAATTTAGTTTGTTTGGAATAAGTATTGCTATGAAAACTGTATCTTTCAAATATTTAGGAAGTTAAAATACTTTTTACTTGAAGATTTTCTATCTTCTGCTGTGAACTATTGTTGTAATAATATTGATGAAATTAAAACAGTTCCAGTTAAAATCACTGGCTGGTTGTGAGAATGTATTAGGTGGCCTTATTTTGACATATCACAGTTCATCTCCTCTTTTAGTATCTTTCCTTATTAATTCAAATTTCACTCCCTCAGAAATAGAAAGCTTTTTCCCATTAGGCAGAATGTGAAATGAAATTAGTAGTTTTAAAGAAGACTATGGTAGAGAATTTTTAGTATCTCACTGAATAAAGTAAATAAACCAAAGTAATAGTCTGACATATGTTTGCAGTGTTAAAGAAAGAAACAGTTGACAAAGAATGTTTAATTCTTTTTAATTAATGAATAAAAGTAGGAGAGTACACTTAAAAATAAATATTCTTTGATCTCAGAAACTGGAAATATAAAACAATGGCTGTGGGTTTTTTTCCAGAACCGTTTAATAGCACATGCTGTGCTCTCAGTTTCAGTGTGGGTTAATATACTTTGTCTCTGTGATATAAGAAAAACCCCTTCCTGAAGTGAGAAAATGGTGACAGATTCTGGAGGAAAGCAATGCTTTGGCTGTATTAAATTCAATCCACAGAAGCAAATGAACTAAAAATCTATTTGCCACATTCTACATTTATCCATCTAGCTATGCAAAGAAAACATATTTCAATGTAGAAATCCTATCTAAATTCATATAGTGATCTACATGGATATCATCTTATAAATGAGTAGATTAGCTCTACTGGTTAGCTTTTGCTGCAAAAAAAAAAACCACCCCAACTCAGTGACTTAAAACAATAACCTTTAGCCCACAATTCTGTGGGTAAGCTGAGCTGAGCTCAGCTAGGCTGTTCTCTTGATCCCAATTGGACTTACTCACATGTCTGCAGGCAGTAATATAGCTGTGCTTGTGAGTATTGGCTCGCTATTGACTGGAGAGACAAGATAAATTGGGCCATGTGTATCTCACCTTCCAGCAGGTTAGCTCAACCGTGTTCATGTGCTAGCTGGACAGGTTTCCCTGGAGGCTCTTGTGTGTAGGATCTCTTGAGGTCTATGCTTAAAACTGGCACAACATTGCTTGTGCCACATTCTCTCTTCCAAAGCAAGTTACAAGACCAGCTCAGATTCAAAGAGTAGAGAAATAGACTCCATCATATGATGAGAAGAGCTGCAGTGTAACATCGCATTGATTATGGATCAATTTGATTATGGATCAAAAATAAATGGCACAAAATATTACGTGATTTTTTTTTGTAAACTACTATGGTAGATTACATATATTAATCATTTTATAAAGACTTGTTAATTAAATGGATGAGTTAATAACCACATGAATAAGTAAATAATTGGATGATGAAGAGAAGAAGTAATATAACTCTCCTCGGTAAAGTAGTATCTTCATTAACTGGTCATGGTCCAGGTTAAAAATGTTGATAATATTTTGTGACTATTGTTTATTCATACCAATAGGCTGTTTTGACTAAATTGAGTATTTGTTTCAGTTTTCTAATCTTTATATTTATACGCCACTTTCTGAGTTTTTGTTTCCTGAACTGTTAATATAGTCCAGTAATTACTAAAGAATATTTTTTCAAACTCATTTTTGAATAAAAGTTTCAAATTTCTTTATTTTGTAGTTATTTATTTCATTAAATTATTTATGTACATTATATAGTCATTTATTACTCTCATTTTATCAAACTGGAAAACTAAAATTTATAAGGAAAAAAAAGTATTACTTATATGTATATATTACAAATAAAACTAACTGATATCAAAGGTAAGTTTAAATTTAAAAGCTTAACTTTTAGGCAAGCTTTCACTATATTTTTAATGTCTAATTTTCCTTCTACTTCAAAGTAAGAATAATTATTTGAATAGGTCTTTTTCATCCAAATTGCATCTTCATTTCTACTGGTGTACTTTTATAAAATGAAGAGCACTCTGATAATGAGCTTTAAAAAAACCTGGACATCATCCATAACTAAATGTCTGCGCACATGCAATACATCTCAAAGTAAGGGCACAGATCTATAAGAGCAGCAAGAATGCAAAGATAATTCAATGCCTACGTAATTATCATGCGAGCTTCTGAAATTTTAGAATATATATGATGACATTTACTATAGATGGTAAAAAGTTGCTTAAATGCTTATGTGAAATGCATTAGTTTAGAATGCATGCAGTATATACATTTGATTTGGGCTGGCATTCTACCTTGGTAGGTCCATGTGTTAAATTAAGTTCAACCTCATAATTGTCCCTCAGTTAGGATATCAATATTAAAAAAGATCAATGCTAGGTTACTGTTCAAGCACAGACAAGGTACAGGGTTTTATGGTCCCTTAGCTTGTTTCACTATGTGACACTATTAAAATTTTCACAAGCATAGCATTATACAGGGCTCAATTTGAAAAAGGGTAATGCCCCTTTGAGAGAGTTAGCTCATTTTATTTTTATTGGTTGTAACGTGTGCGGTGCCAAGCCTCTAGTTTTATCTTCATTGCTTTACAGAGAAAAACTTGTCTAAGAAGATAAATAAATTAAAATGCAGCTACATCTGCTAATTTATTTTGTTCTTTGTTTATGAAAAAATTTAGTTTTGTGGGAAAATAATTTTTTGTTTTATTTCATTGTAAGGTGCATCCCAGCTGTCTCCTGTGTCCTAGAGTTGGAAGGAAAACAAAATTTGGTATTATAAGTTCTGTTAAAACATCTCTGAAAGATGAAATAGTCTATCTGAATGTAACTCAAATTAGGAATAACAAGATTATTTACAATAGCTCTCAAGAGATACTATATATTATATGTGTACTACATCATCTATAATATATAGTATCATCTGTAACACATGCTGTATACTACTACTGTATATTATAGTCTACTAATATCCAGAGGCCCCCTCTGGTTATACATGGGCAATACTATATATGAGTACATGGATTTTGCCATCTGTACATACAAATCATAGTTTATATACAGCATGTGCTTATTTATTTACTCCTCTACTATGGTTAAAGACCCAAGACTTCTTTATTAAAAATGGGTCTGGATCAGTCGCAGTGGTTTACCTGTAATCCCAGGTAATCCCAAGACTGTATTCCCAAGTAATCCCAGTCTGTAATCCCAGGACTTTGGGAGGCCAAGGCATGTGGTTCACCTGGGGTCAGAAGCAAGACCAGTCTGACCAATATGGTGAAACCCTGTCTCTACTAAAAATACAAAAATTAGCCAGACATGGTGGTGTGCACCTGTAGTCCCAGCTACTCGAGGGACTGAGACAGGGGAACTGCTTGAACCTGGGAGGCAGAGGTGGCAGTGAGCCAAGATCATGCCACTGCACTCCAGCCTGGGCGACAGAGTGAGACTCCATCTCAAAAAAAAGTGTGTGTGTGTGTGTGTGGGGGGGGGGGGGGTCTTTTCACTCTAATTTAAGTTGTAATATATTTCATTTACAAAATACACACAATTATATGTCTTACATGTTGTACTCCTTGATGACCTCATTAGGGAAGTTGATGATTTTACATACGAATTTTTTTTTTTTAATTAAACAGAACTACCTGAAAATACCTATATGGGAAAGTGAGCCTGTGAGTAATCAATGTATACATGATCTTTATTTCTTCAAACAACTTGGAAAAATGGTAATAGTCTTTTTACATAAGAGATTTCTTATACTCAGAAATGTGGTTTCCTAAATCATCCAGGAGCATAGAGAAAAATCAAAATTTCCTCTATCTTCATCAAACAAACTCTTCAGACTCACTGCAGCAATTTGAAAAGTTGCCTTATCAAAGTCATCCAAGCTATACTTTTGGACAAGGCTCAGACTGACTTCATAGCAACATTACTTCACATATTATACCAACTTTGCAAATTTGTAATGACAAAAGAGAGTAAATGAAAGGCACAATATGTATCATTTTAGTTTCTATAAATTATGATAACCTATATTTTAAGTATTTATTTTCTCAAAAAACATTTTAGAAACACAGGCTCTTCAATGTTGAAATAAAATGCAGAGATTATCTCAGAGAACCTAACATGCACTCTAAGATTCCCTTATATATGATCCTTAATGTCTGCTTAAAAAAAATCATCTGGTGGAGGGCAAGTGGCATCAGGGAGATGTTGGTCAAAGGACATAAAATTTTAGGTAGATAGAAGAAGTAAGTTCAAGAGATCTCTTGTACAATATGGTGACTATAATTAATAATAACATATTATATTCTTGAAAATTGCTGAATGTAGATTTTAAGTATTCTTACCACACACAAAAAAATTGTATGAAGTAATGCATATGTTAATTAGCTCAATTTAGCTATTCCATAACGCTTACATATTTTAAACAACATGATGTAGAAGATAAATGTATACATCTTTCATTTTTCAATTTAAAAAATAAATTTAAAAAAGTTTCTGTGTACAGGAGTTTATTACATCATTAGAAAGACCATGATACTTTGTTTTAAAATTCTTATATTGTACTAAAATAATATTCCTCACATTAAGCCTAACCTACCATTAGTAGTTCTCCTTTATGAAACTAATTGAAGTTCTTGATTCCCCTTCTATATAAGCGTCTTGTCAAATATTTAGTAATAACTATATTAACAATAACATTAATAATAAATTTTTTGATTACTATTCCAACATAATAATTTCAGGAACAGTTCTTTGTTTTTTGCAGATCTTTTAACAGTAATAACATTCTTAAAAAGTAGACCCAGTTATTAATATCATTTTACAAATATGCGGAAATGGGGAAAAGATATCAACGATATTTGCCAAAGCTTAAGTAACTTGCCTGATGGGACTGGATCAAACCTAAGGAACCTGGTTCCACAGTTGAGAAAGCTAAATATTGTGCTATAATAATACAGCTCTTATAATGTCTTTAAGTCTTTCCTTCTCAAATACATGCACTTCTATCATTTTTCATATATCAAGAAATGGAGTGTCTTCACAATCCCTTGAATTATCCTTTGTGTAAACTGCTGCTTTTCAGAATCAGATACAATAGGCTGGATGTGGCATAACTCAAGAAAATTTTTGAGGGTTGATTTTTCCACTTCATCTAAACACCACAGTAGTGTAAATATAGTTTAAGCTAGCACAAGCTTGGGGTAGTCCGGTCATATGGTTGACTCTGATGGAGGAGAAGATCAGTGCAAAGACTCAAGACTCATTCACAAGAACTATTGCTGATCAGATCTCCTTAAATCTCCACTTTGTAGTTACACTATTGAATGATACAAAGCTATAAATTTATATTCAGTAAATTTTATCCTATACAATTTAACTTGTCAAAAGCCTTGAACTCTGTACTTTCATCCAGAATATTAGCTATATTTTTAGCATTGTATGGTTTATCTTATTATAGTTATCAAACAATTTCTGTTCATTTATTTTTCATTCTTGAACTAAAACAATGTTTTTGGTCCAATGGTCAGCCTAAGGTTACTCTAACATCTTATATTTATCCTCACAAAGGCAGTCAGGCAAAACTTATTAAAAGTTAAAACAGTTTTGAAAACTCATTTGGTTCTCAAACATTCAGTCTCCATTAATGTTGCAAAGGAATTGCTTACTTGGTAAGGCTTCACTTCCTTTCAGACTTATTTACCTATTCTCTTCCAATTTATGACATTCTTAGACTAAGACAGCAGTCAACTCCTTGCAGGAAACAAATATAGTTTCACCTAAAAGTATTCTCATATGTACTCTAAGAGGAACCAATAAAGAGAATAAGGCCACTGTGATAGGAGAGATTTTACTTGTGTTTTCTGCAAGCTCCCTGCATAATTCCCATTGGCATAGTCATTTATCTTAAGTCACTTGGAACTTCGATTTTTTCTATGGCCCCCTTCTGGGATTATTTTTAAATGCTTATGAGAAACTAAAAAAAGTAATGAAAAAACAATTTAAACTAATCGGTCTCTTTATTTAGTTAGCATTGTTTCTAAAGTCTTCCCATAATACTTTCAGAAAACACATTCATCTTGTTCTCAGAGATAATTCTTGGTAATCAACAATTAGAGAAAGAGAAAAAATCAAATACACTACAGGAAAATATTGAATCATGAACGGGGACCGGGCTGTTATTTGATGTGAGTCTGGTACACAGTAATTTCTCATCTGATATAGAGGTCTGAAAGCTAAGTGAAAATACAAATTTTAAATTATGTATGCCAAGAATAAAAATCTATTCTTTGGTAAAAACTCAGCTTGTGTAAACTCTTTAATAATGTATTTAAGAATTCAACAACGCATCTGTATGTAATTCACAGTTACAAATGTCTACAGCTCTGATTCTGACCTTTCAAAACCCCATTAAGCTATGTAAATACAGTACAAAGAAATGTCTACTGTGAATAAACAGTATTCTAATGTCAACCAAACAAGGACACATTGCCTCACTCTTGTCTCCAGTGCTTACATGGGCAAAGCTAATGTCTTAACACATCCTTACTATTGATTTATATGACAGATCTACCATGAGACTCATGTCATGGACTTCCTGTTCAATGTGTGGTTTGAGGGTAAACCCTACTTATATTATTCTCATATTGACAAATATCACAAACATGTTTAGTGGTCCAATTAACATAATAATAATGAAAATTTTTGAAAAGGGGAAGAAAAGTAAAGGTACAGGACCTCACATTAAAAATCATAAAATTCTGGTAGAACAGTCCTTGATTAGCTTGTTATGGATGTATTAATATTTTAATTACACAATTAATATTCACTATGGAAAATATAAATCACCACAATCCCACCAACCACTGGACATTTTTCTTAACATTTCAATATTTAAAAAGTATCATCTGTGTAAGTAGTGTGCGTATGCCTATATGCTCACAATCATATAAACACATATATAAAATGAAAAGAAATCAAATACCAATTATAATTAAAATACATTTTTCAATTAACAATATATTTGGATCATATTTTATGTCAAGTAATATACTTCTAAAATGCCATTTTGATGAATAATTAATATTCTATTTTGTCCTTAACCCAAATGACAAAATTTTTGCCCTTGCTTTAAGGCTGCTCATGTTAAATGATGAATTCAAAATAAACAACAGAATTTCTTAAAGACTTGGCAAGAAAAGTAATGAAGATATCACTTATTCAATTGTATTAGTTTTCTAACTTTGTGTGTCTTAGTTCATTTCAGCCAGTATAACAAAAATATCATAGATTGGGCGGCTTCAACAACAAACATTTATTTCTCACAGTTTTAGAGTCTGGAAAGTTTAAGATCAAGTTGCTGGCACATTTGATGTCTAGTGAGGATTCACTTCCTGGTTCATATATAGATATCTTCTCACTGTGTCCTCATATTGAAGAAGAACTGAGCCAGATGTCTGGGGTCTCTTCCAAAATCGTAATCTCACTCATGAAGACTCCACCTTCATGACTTGATTACTTCACAGAGGCCCCACCTCCTAATACCTTCGCATTGCGAGTTAAGATCTCAACATATGGATTTGGGGAGGACACGAACACTCAGACCACAGCATTCCATGCCTGATACCTGGCTTCCCAAAAGTATGTCCTTCACACATGAAAAATACATTCATTTCATTCCAACAACCCTAAAAGTCTTAGCTTGTTCCATCATGAAATCTACAGTATGAAGTTCAAAGTCTTATTTAAATATCAACTAAATCAGATATCGGTGAGATTTGAAGTACAATTTATCCTGAGGCAAAATTCTTCTTCATCTGTAAGCCTGTGAAATCAAATAATTTATGTACTTCCAAAATACAATGGTAGGATGGGCTTGGACATGTTTTGTAATCATAACTTGAGTTTGTTGCATTCTTACAGCACATGATATAGCACTATAACTACTGTGGACAATTAAATGTCTCTTCCACTGGAACAGGTCTCCATTTTATTTGTTCCCTGTTCTTGGTTCCCTACTTTCTATTTAACTGAATCCCCTGTACTCTGTAACAACAATTGTGTAATTTTAGATGTGCAATCTCTATCTCTTTATGGTTGGATCATTTGTAAAAATTCTCTTTCTTCTATAAGGTTTCTCCCATGAGTACACTCTCCTCTTAGGAAACCACTCCATTCCAAAATGGACAATGGGAAAGAAGAAGTGTCAGGTCCCACGTAAATAAAATCCATAAGACAAATTCCTTTATACCTCATGACTCAAGAATGATCCCCTTTGTCTTGATGCTCTGCTATCTAGACCTACTGGGGTGATAACATCATGGCTCAGCATCATGCTGCCCACACTGAGGTTCTCTATGATGACCCCACTCCCACAATGACTTTGTGGGGTCATACAGCTCTCCCAGACTGGAGTTACAGCTCCACGCTCCTGACTCTCCCAGGCTGGGTTATGGCTCCATGGCTCTGGACAACCTCATCCTCTTAAACCTAAGTGTAAACAGCCTGGTATCCCAGGCCTACGCACTCTGGACCTGTGATGTGAGTGGCGGCCCTAATGATCTTTAAATACCCTTTGGGGTCATTTCTCCATTAACTTGAAGAATAGTGCCTGGCTTCTTTTGGATGGTTGATCTATACTAATCTACTTATAAAACAGCCACTTGTCCACACACAGTGTTCTCATTTTTTGCAAAATGCATAGGCTAAGATTTTTCTAAATAGTTAAGTTCTGCCTTTTTGCTTAGTAATTTCATCTTTAAATCACTTCTCTCTTCTTGCATTTTACCACAGGCAGTCAAGAGGAACCAAGTCACACTTCAACACCTTTCCTAGAAATTTCCTCAGCTAAATATCCAATTTTATTGCTTCCAAGTTCTAGCTTCCATAAAACACTAGACTATAAACACAATTTAGCCAAGTTTTTTGTCACTTTATGACAAGGATTGCCCTTCCTCTGTTGTTCAATGACGTGTTCTTCATTTCTATCTAATCGTGCATCAGAATGGGCCTTACCATCCGTATTTCTACTAAAATTCTGTTCATTATTTAGATATTCTCTATAGAGATCAAGGCTTTCTTTCCCACACTCCTCTTTTCTTTCTGACCCCTCAGCAGAATCAACTTTAATGTCCATATTTGTAACATGCACATCAAAAGTCTTCTAGCCTCTACACAGTACCCAGTTATATGGCCACTTCCACATTTTTAGGTATTTGATATGGTAGCACCCCACTTCTGATACCAATTTTTATCTGATCTGTTCAGGCTAGTATAACAAAAATACCATAGACTGGGTGGCCTAAACAACAAACCAGTTCATTGATCTTGGGCTTTCAGTCTCCAGAACTGAGAGAAATAAATGTTTGTTGTTTAAGCCACCCAGTCCATGGCCACTAACAGAAATAAGTGTGCGGTGAGGGCCCACTTGCTGGTTTGTACATGGCCATTTTCTGTGTTCTCACGGGAAGGGTTGAGAGAGATCTCTGAGGTACTAATATAAGGGCACTAATCCACGTAAAAGGATTCTACCCTTGTGACCTAATTAACTCCCAAAGGCCCCTCCTTTTATTTTATTATTTTTTTTCTTTTTTTAGAGATAGTGTCTCACTCCATCACCCAGTTTGGAGTGCAGAAGCACAGTCACAACTCACAGTGCCCTTGACCTCCTCAGCTTAAGTGATCATCCCACCTCAGCCTCTTGAGTAGCTCGGACCACAGGCATGTGCCACCATGCCTGGATTATTTTTAAGTATTTTGTAGAGACAGGGTCTCACCATGTTGCCCAGGTTGGTCTTGAAATTCTGGCCTCAGTGATCCTCCCACCTTGACCTCCCAAAGTGCTGAGATTACAGATGTGAGCCACCACAACCAGCTACCATCTTTTAATACCATCACACTAGGGTTAGTATCTTAACATATGAATTTGGGAACTAAACAAACATTCAGTCACAGCACTGTGTAACAAATTACTATCAATGTAATAATTAAAAAGAACATTAATTTATATCTCATAGTTTCTGTGAGTCAGAACTGTGAGTTAGCTGGGTCCTCTGCTCAGGATCTCTAAAAGCTGAAATCTAAGTGTTGGCCAAGCTGCATTCTCGTCTGGAAGCTTGATTCAAAAATAATTTGCTTTCAGTCTCACTAGAGTTTTAGCAGAATTTATCTCCTTGCAGCCACAGGGCCCAGGCTCCTGCCTTTTTGTCGTGTGTCAGCTGTGAGTCACTCTGAGGTTCTTCAGGCTGCACATTGCTCCTTGACACATGGCCCTTATAGGCAATTCCAAGCATATCAGCTCATGTCTTTATCCTCAAAGCTAGGAGAAGTGTATCTCTCTAACTTTTTTGTCAGCTACCCACCAAAGAAAATGTTCTACTTTTAGAGATATTACCTAATTAGGTCAGGCTCAACCTAAAAACTCTTTTTGCTCTACAATAAGAAATAATCAGGAGAGTAGTATATCATGATATTCACAAGTTTCATACACATTCATGAGGAAGAGATTATACAAGGGCAAGGGTTATTGGGGATAATCTTAGAATTCTGCCTCCTACATCTGCATACATGGGAAAAGTTAATTCATTCAAATATATTTAACATTTTATCTAAAACAAAAAAATACATATTTATTCATCAAAAATTGGATATAGAATTATATTATTTTTCTTAATAAATAGTGCACACATCTAGTTTAGAATACTTTAAAGTAAATAAAAGCATTTTGGCCTGCAATTAATAGTACAGTCTGTATTTTTACACCCAAGATAGATTTGTTAATGTTTTGTCTTTCATCAAAACTAACTTCTAGACCTATATAATATAAAAAACGACCTTCACAATCTTAAATTTTTTATAGTTTACTAGAACTTATTTTTGTGGCCTGGGTAAAAACAAGTTTCATAAATATTATGTAAATGTTTGGAGGAAAAATGGAATTTAGTTTTACAATAAAAATTTGAGTTAATCTAGTGGAATAAAATTTTATCAAACAGTGTTTTGTAATCATAACTTAAGTTTGCTGCATTCTTACAGCACATAATAGAGCACTATAACTACTGTGGACAATTAAATGTCTCTTCCACCGGGACAAGTCTCCATTTTATTTGCATGTTCCCTGTTCTTAGTTCCCTACTTTCTATTTAACTCAATTGCCTGTACTCTGCAACAACAATTGCGTAATTTTAGACGTGCAATCTCTCTCTCTTTATGGTTGGATCATTTGTAAAAATTCTCTTTCTTCTATAAGGTTTCTCCCATGGGTACACTCTCCTCTTAGGAAACCACCACTAATTTGACCCAACTGCAAATATTTAAGCTTAGTCAATATCAAATGACTAATTGATTGCCTTTTGGAAAAGACCTATCTCCCTAGCCATATATTATGTGCAAAAATTCTCAAAAGGAAATAAAAATATTTCTGCTTTGTAGCTTTCTCTGTTACCTGTCTAGCTGTATTAATGCTAATAGGACTGTCAGTTTATTTTAAGTTCAGGAATTTTGAAAATGATCATGAAGTCTGAAGGAATTTAACAATCTCACAGAGAATGCAATGAAAACAAGTGACTGTGTTTCTAGTACGCACTGGAGAATGCTTGGTAATTTCCGATCCTCTCAAGTCCAGTTTATTATATCTCTCTTGATAACATGGGACTTTGAAATTCTATGGCTTTATATCATCTGCATATTAGGATTATTACCTAATAAATTATGAATGAAATGCAGTATAAACTGGTATTAGTATTCATATTGTAAAAACGAAGCCTCAAAAGTGATAATTAGGGAGTCTAAAGCATAAACTGCTTCAAAATAAAAATGAAGTTAAAGATCCGCCGCGGTGGCTCACGCCTGTAATCCCAGCACTTTGGGAGGCCGAGGCGGGCGGATCACGAGGTCAGGAGATCGAGACCATCCTGGCTAACACGGTGAAACCCCGTCTCTACTAAAAAATACAAAAAACTAGCCGGGCGAGGTGGCGGGCGCCTGTAGTCCCAGCTACGTGGGAGGCTGAGGCAGGAGAATGGCGTGAACCCGGGAGGCAGAGCTTGCAGTGAGCTGAGATCCGGCCATTGCACTCCAGCCTGGGCGGCAGAGCGAGACTCTGTCTCAAAAAAAAAAAAAAAAAAAAAAAAAAGATCATTTTTACCTGTAATTTTAAGGTTAAATATCTTTATGCTTAGGACTCTGAAGCATACCTTGATTTGAGCATCCATGTACAAGTGATTTATAAGGAAGTGTTATTGAGGAAATCAAAAAAACTGATGGCAGTAACAAGAGAAGGAAGAGGAAAAGACGAAGTGGAAAAGCCCTTTGAGGCTAAGAGCCAGAGCAGTAGCTTCAACCTGACACCTTCAACCAGACCTTGCGGAGATACTCTGGAGGACACATTATGCCTAGGATTTTTACTAAGCTAAGTAAAGGAAGGAGGCTGGTATTTGTAAACTCCAGCACCCGATAGTCATTAGTTCAGGGGTGTCATCTAGGTGAGCAAAGAGGCCTCCAGAATCTATGGCAATCTACCAAGAAAGCCTCAAACTATTGAACGCAAAAGCAAACCAAATGGTACCCTCCATGTACACAACAGGGGCAAAAGGAATGCTGGGAAATGTGAATGAAAAGTCAAAATTACCCACTATAATTATTATTTTAAACCAAGATATAAATTTGCAAATTATAACATTTTATATGTATAAAATTAGACACATAGAATATAAAAAACACTAATGAATAAATAACTTTCTACTAGCTATCTGTCATGGTGGTAAAATATGTAGACAGATATTTTTATTCTCTCTATATATATTTTGACAAAATAACAAAGCTTATATATCTATCAGCAAATCCAAAATGAAAGATATGATCAAAGTATGATTAAGCTGCCCGAGAAACATGAGCCAGTACTGCTGTCATGGAAAAAACTATTAAATCATGGAATTGTTTACTGTGGTCTAGGGTTGAGGCATTTCGATGATAATTTTCAACTTGAAACTGAGGATGCCAACTGAAGCATATAGCATCACAGCAGCAGAAAAATTAGACTCAATATCGGCCAGAACATCGTATGTTTCATTTGCTTGCTAATGGTTAAGTTTTAAAATTCACATGAAACATGTTATTGGTACCAACAGAGGACTTACATCATGCCACCCCTAACAGCTCCCTGGTAGTTTGTGTTATACTCTCAGCCCTACATTGACCAAATAAATACAGGTAAACTGGTTTATTTTGTTATCCAAAGCAAATTTGAAAAAAAGGGATGTGAGTTTAGAAAGACATATTCTGAAATCAGAAGGAATAGGTTGTGTGTAGGAACGGCCAATTTATCTTAGCTGAAGGAGAAGTTCTATCTGATTTAGTAATTTTAAAAAATTAGTTTGGGATTTGTTTGTCCTTATTATCTCTTTCCCTTTGCTTACCCAGACTCTCCATCCAGTCAGCCAGAAAATTCAGTATTCTTTGCTTCAGGGAATACCTATAATTTCACAGAGCAGAAAATAAGTATTTTTTCCCTGTTTTAAGTTTCCATTGTGTAGGTTTTAAGGAACCAGAAAGAACACTTGACTGAAAAAAAGAAAAATTATCATTTAGAAAATGTCATGAATAAAATGTTAAACAAATTTGTAGCAGTCAGACATTCAATTGTTTTTAAATAAAAAATTTGATTAGAAAAGTGCAGTACATAATTAAGAGGAAGCCCAGGAACCTATTATTGTCATTTTCAATTGTTGGTTTGAGTTCCTAAAGTTCTAATCATGGTGAATTTTAAATGAAAATGACAAGAGTTTTCTATTTGCTAAAATGCCTACCTGGCTCAGTCATATGATTATACACACACACACTTTTTACCCAACAGTTAGAGAATACATACTATTCTCAAGCCCACATGAAATATGATCACAAGTTGACCATAAATATGTTCTCGGCAAATGTCAAGACTTGTCATAATATCAAATTATATAATCATTATGAAATACATTGTGATGGTTAATTTTATGTGTCAATTTGACTGGACCATGAGGTGCCCAGACATTTGGTCAAACATGATTCCAGGTGTGTCTATGTGGGTGTTTCTGAATGAGATGAACATTTGAATAAGTAGACTGAGTAAAGCAGATCACTCTCCCTAATGTGGGTAGACCTCATTAAATCAATAAAAATACTGACCCCCTCAAAAGTCAGGAAAGATTCCTCTTGCCTGTGGCATCAGATTCTTTGAGCTGCGGCATCAGCTTTTTCCTGCCTTCCAATTTGGCCTGAAACATCAGCTCTTCTTGGGTCTAGAGTCTGCTGACCTTTGGACTGGAACTCATCAGTAGGCTCTTCTGGGTCCTGTGCTCACTGATTCACCTGGCAGATTCTGGGACTTGCTTCCATAATTGCATAATACACACACACACACAAACACATATTTATCCTGTTCATTCTCCTTATATGAAGAACCCTGACTTATACAGTTAGATATTAATAAAATATATAATTTTAAAAATTCATACATTTGTAAATAAGAAACACATGTTTAAATAATTCTTGAGTCAGAGAAGAAATCATAGTGATAACACAATATTTAGAACTAAATTATACAGACAATATTACATATCAAAACTTGTGAAACAACTGTGAGTAATTCCCCTCTTCCCCTAGCCACCAAAATTCATAATGCTGCGTAAGTAGCAATTTAGTTTTCATTGTAATGATGACATTTGAGCTACTCAAAATATCTCCTCAATAATTAAATACTTGTTTCCAATTTATACTGCTTTCTTTGGAAAGGACATTATTTTTGAACTGCGTGCTCATGCTGCCTTTTACCTCCTGTGTTGCAGCACCTATCCCACCAGACTGTAAATTATCTGCTTTATGTATTCATCACTCACTGTGGAATATAAACTTGATGGATTTGAGAATTAGTGTTATGAGTTATTCAATTTCTTTATCAGAGTACATAGTAGGAACTAAAAAATTTTTTAACTATTTTGAAAATCTAAATATAAAACATTTTTTAAAGTTTCTGCTATAAGATATATCATGAAATCAGTGCCAATTTAATTCCCTAAATGGTTATTTTTCAAAATAAACAGATGAAAAATTAAGGATCCACATTAAGATGTTAGCAACAGAAGAACAGAATAAATTCAAAGAAAACATAAATAGAAAAAATATAGAAAAGATGAGAGTAAATTCTATTAAACTTTCAAGGATAACATCCCATTCTTATAAAAAGTATTCTAGAAAATAAAATGCGACCATTCTTGTAACTCACTTTATGAAAGCAAAATTAGACAAGGATAGTGACTAAAGAAAAACAACAGTCCGTTTGGATTCATAAACATAACTAGAAAAAGACTTTCTTAAACTAATAAAAGTTTGCCACCAAAACCTTGCAACAAATACTATTTTGCTTGTGTGTGTCTGTGAGATAAGGTTTTGCTCTGTCACCCAGGTTGGAGTGAAGTTTTGAGAGATAAGGTCTTGCTCTGTCACCCAGACTGGAGTGCAGTTATGTAATTACAGTTCAGTGCAGAAACCAACTCCTGAGCCCATGCGATCCTCCCACATCAGCCTCCTGAGTAGCTGGGACTACAGGCTTGAGCAACCATATCCCATGCCCATTATTTTTCTTCTCTGTTTGTTTTTGTTAGAGATTGGATCTATGTTTTCCAGGCTGGTCTGGAACTCCTGGCCTCAATAAATTCTCCCAGTTTGGCCTCCCAAAGTGCTGGGATTACACATGCGAGCCAATGGAACTGGCCTAAATATTGCCCTTCTTCTTCTTTAAAAAAAATTTCAACTTTTATATTAGATTCATGCAGTACATGTGCAGGTTTGTTACTTGGGTGTATTGTGTGATACTAAGGTTTCAGATATCAATTATGCGGTCACCCGTGTACTAAGCATAGTACCCAAAAGTTCGTTCTTCATGCCTTGCATCATTCCCTCCCTCCCCTCTCTAGTAGTCACCAGTGTCTATTGTTGCCATCTTTATGTTCATGACTATCCAGTGCTTAGCTCCCACTTAAAAGTGAGAATGCCTGGTGTTTGGTTTTCCATTCATGCATTAATTCACTTAGGATAATGACCTCCAGCTGCCTCCATGTTGCGGCAAAGGACACGATTTTCATCTTTTTTATGCTACATAGTGTTTACTGGCACATAAGCACCACATTTTCTTTTTCCAGTCCACTAATGATGGACATCTAGGCTAATTCCATGTCTTTGCTATTGAGAATAGTACTGTAATGAACATACAAGTTCATGTGCCATTTGGCAAAATGATTTATTTTCTTTTGTGGTAATGGGATTGCTGGGTCAAATAGTTTTATTTTTAAGTTATTTCAGAAATCTGCAAACTGTTTTCCACAGTAACTGAATTAATTTACATTCCCACCAACACTGTATATGCATTCTTTTTTCTCTCCAGCCTCACCACTATCTGTTGTTTTTTGACTTTTTAATGATAGCCATTCTGACTGGTATGAGATGATATCTCATCGTGGTTGTGGATTCTCATCTCTCTGATGATTTGTGATGTTGGGTATTTTTCCGTGCTTGTTGGCTGCTTTACTTCTTCTTTTGAGAAGTGTCTGTTCTTGTCCTTTGCCCACTTTTTAATGAAGTTATTTGATTTTTGCTTGGTGAACTGTTTAAATCCCTTATTGACTCTGGGTATAAGACCTTTGTCAGATGCTGTATTAGTCTGTTCTCACTCTGTTAATAAAGACATACCTGAAACTGGGTAATTATAAAGGAAAGAGGTTTAATTGACTCACAGTTCCACATGGCTGGGGAGGCCCCAAATACATGGCAGAAGACAAGGAGGAGTAAGTCACATCTAATATGGCAGCAGGGAAGAGAGAAGTTGTGCAGGGAAACTCCTCTTTATAAAACCATCAGATCTTGTGAGATTTACTATCACAAGAACAGCATGGGAAAGACCCACCCCAAGATTCAGGTACCTCACACTGGGTACCTCTCAGGACATGTGGGAATTGTGTGAGCTACAATTCAAGATGAGATTTGGGTGGGGTGCAGCCAAACCATATCAGATGCATAATTTGTGAATATCTTCTCCCATTCTATAGGTTTTCTGGGTACTCCGTTGACTGTTGACAGTTTTTTTGTTTGTTATTTTGCTGTGCAGAAGCTCTATAGTTTAATTAGTTCCCACTTGTCAATTTTTGTTTCTGTTGCAATTGTTTTTGAGGACTTAGTCATACCAAATTTTATTCTAAGTGAAGAAACATTCAAATAGTTTTATTTCAGATCAAGAACAAGACAAGATGTTCATCTATTCTATTTTACTCATTCATTTACTGAAAACATATTGATTGAGCCTATACCAGGAGCCCTCTTAGGGATCTATGATATATAAGTGAATAAATGGACAAAGATCCCTGCTTTCAAAGCACTTACATTTATTAGGGGATAATAGAAAACAATCAGTAAATACAGTGAATAATTACATAGAATGCTAGAATCTGAAAAGTGATATGGTAAAAAAAAATTAAGTTGAATAGATTAGATTAGATTAAATCAGGAGTGCAAGAGGGTGGAGGGGTATGGAGGGGTGCAGGTGGTAGTATTAAGTAAGTAGTCATCTTCAGCCTTACAGAGAAAAGGTTGTGTAGCAAACACATGAAAGGTATGAAGGAGTTGACCCAGCGGATATATGAAGAAAAATAATTCCTCTCAGTGAAATTTTGCTAAGGCATTAACACGCCCTTGTGATTGAAAAATAGCAAAGAAGTCAGTGTGGCCAATGCAATATTCTTGATTGGGTTTCCCTGGAAAAATCTCATTAGCAAAGAACTGAATGAATGTAGTTTGCTTAACAGGTGATCCTGAGAAGCAGGCAAGGCAAGAAGGCAGAGAAAGAAGAAAGGCTTATTAAAGGTGAGTGGATGAGAGTTTACCAGAATGGGCAAATACTGCCCTATCTTGTAGAGGACTTGCTGAGGACTAGCTGAGGATGCATTTACACAGCATCTCAGAATTTTCCACCACAAGACAGGAAAGTAGCATTTATCCACAGATTCCCATATCTCACAGGTTGGCAGTTGTCCTTGGAGCATTATATCCCAAACACTTCTGGGCTGTACTGCAGTGGGCTCAGCAAATTTCCATGCTGCCAGAGTCAGCCCTCGGGCAGAGAAGCAAGAGTCCAGATACACAAGCATTTGAAGTGGGATGGTGCTAGTGGGCATAGAAAATGCCCATCACCATTGCTGTAAATAAATTCAGAGGTAGATCAATGTGATATGAGATGGGGCATCAACAGTGTCTGCTGCAAGCAGTGAGAACAAGAGGAATAGAGAATAGTAGGGGGAGATTTCAGGAAAGGGAAACATTATAGAAACATTGTACATTTTGTAATGACTTTAAGTTAAATGTGGAACCATTAGAGGGTTATGGAATCATATGGCTGTGGTATTGAGGATATACTGTGGTTGATGGAGTAGAAGCAAAAGTAGAGACAGGAAGAACTGTAGAAAGCTATTAAAGTAATTCAGGCAAGAGATAAAGATGACTTAGATCAGGGCGGTGCTGGGCAAGTGGTGATAAGTGGATCAGATTCTGCATATACTGCTTAAGGTGAAGACTTTTCCATTTTAAACTGTACTAGAAGTACCTAACATTCATTAAGAGAAGAAAAATAAACAAATACCTAAAGATTAGAAAGAATATAAAGCTATTTTCCGATACTGATGACTTCATTGTCTACCTGGAAAATTCCAAATACACTGCAGCCTAATTATGAGAAATAACCAGAGAGTTTGGCAAGATGGGTTGCTCTGAGATTAATATTTAAAAAATCAATTGCATTTTATACATCCACAACACATAGACTATATAATTCTTTGAAAATGTAGTATGTACATTAGCAACTAATGTGGTACCTAGGAATATAGAAGTTGTGTAAGAACTGTCTGAAAAAAATACATAGCATGTTTTGACAGACATTAAAAACGTAAATAAATAGAAAAATATTTTGCATTCATGGACAAGAACATTTAATTAATGAAAAATGTAAATTTATGCTAAATGAATCCAAAAAGTCAACTGAATTTTAACAAGAATTTGAAATGCAGATCCTAAAATTTTTGTGGAAGTAAAAAAAAAAAAAAAAAAAAAGCATAAAGTGAGGGGATTTCTCTTACACATATCAAAACCCATTAGAAAGTTATGTTGTTTGGACATGTGACATTTATGCCAGGAGATAAAAAGTAAGCAATGTAACAGATAAGAGAGCCCAGAAGCTGACCCAAATATACACAGGTCTGAGATGTATGGTGAACATGGTATAGTAGATCAGGAGGGAGGAGGGGGACAGGCGACACTAATAAATGTTGTTGATAGAAATTTTGAATCCATTTTGAACTAAAAAAATAAGAATTTCTATCTCACACTTTTATAGAAACAATTTCAAATGGATTCAAGAATTATGTGTTGGGGGAACACAGGATCTTTATGAATAAAACGATAGAATAATATTTTTCTGAGTTGGAGAGAATAATTTCTTAAATATACTCACTCCCAAAAAAGCAATAAACTTGATTATCATAATATATTATATTATATATTATATATAATATATGTAATATATTATATGTTATATAAAATATATATTATATAACAATAATCAAGTTACATTACATATATTATAATAATATATGTAATATATATTATATATTATATAAAATATATATAATATAATGTATTATGCATAATATATAATATATGTATAACCATATATAGATATAACCATCACAAAAAGTACTACCAGTATTGTTTTGTATATATCGATGTATCACATATCATATTAAAAAAAGCAAATAATAGAAAAAGTAAGTTGGAGACTGAGGTAAGAGAGTGAGCCATGGTTGAAAATAAAATGAGAAGAAATAAGAGGGGTGCTGCAACCAGAAGGAGCACTTTTAACGAGATGTGTCTCTCTCTGCACTACAAAACAGGATGATGATTGGCAGGTATGAGTTTAATATATGAATTTTAAAAGCCCAATATTTCTAACCAGTCACTTAACCTGGATTACTGTGAACAAGTTACTTAAGCTTTCAGTACCTCCATTTCCCATGAGTAAAATGAGAATAGTAATGGTATCTATCTACTAAGACTCTTTTCACAACTAAATAAGGTCATCTATATAAAGCCTTAACAAAGCTATCTGGAATAGAGCAAATGTAAAATCTTACTATTATCATTAGTAAGATTAGAATTTATATGAGGGAGCGAGTGGCACAATGGATAATGCATCTGACTATGGAACAGAAGATTCTAGAATTTATATTTCTACCCGTATTCATATTATTAGTAATATTGTTGTATACTGAGGTATGTAGACGGTACAGTTTCCTCATGAATGGTAGTTTAATAAAGAAAGAGACAAAGCTTATTTTGACTTCCTTCTCAATCTGGCAGAACCCCATCTATACAGAAATTATCATTGACATCTATAGGCCCAATGGTGGCTAAAGTGTAAGGAGAAGGCTATACTAAAATGTGTCATCTATGTCTACTGTACCTAGTCATCTTACTCCTGTTCATTCTTAGAAACTTGACTAAATAGATCAAATAGTAATAGCTGGTCAGTGGGTTGCCCCTTCTCACCATTCCATACTCCACCAGATACATATACTTTCAACTATGTCATTTTAAAGATATGTGATTTATTTCCTTAGTTTGTAAAAGAAAAACATTTAAGACATAACATGGCAGCATAACTAACCAAATATGTTTGTGTTACCTAAAATCCAGGTTTCACTAGGTACAGATCATTTCTAAGATTTTATTTGCAAGTATGAGTATACATAAAATTAGATTAAAAACTCACCTCTTGTGATCTTTCAAGTCTTTAAAAGAATATTGATTATTTACAGTAAAATAATCTTTAAAAAGTATATTATGTTTTGCCAAATTACAATTTCTCCACAGGAACCACCAGCTTCAGATACAGTAGCCCTTATCTATTATAAGAATGGTTCCCTCTTTCCTCAGGACATTGGTATAAAAATAGCAACTCTAGTGAACTGTAAATGATGCAGTCAAATTATCTATATTAATAAGTGGTGCAACCTGTGTGATTCTCTTTTGCTTTCAGAAATTGTTTGAAAACCCCAAATGTCACTTCAGTGGCCCACTTGAAATTTTTCCCCTACAATGACACTGGGAAAAATTAAAGAAGGTTCCTAATGAAGCAAAAAACACAAAACAATTAGGCAATATTTTATGCTTATTTTACTTCCTTTCATTAGTATTTAAAGGTCAGAAAACATTTATAACTTAGAGAAAAAAAGGATAAAACATAAATACTAATTTCTCCCTGCCTTAACCTGGAAAAAACATTAACATGGCTTTGGAATGTAAACCCAAAAGCAATTAAAATCAAATAATAATCTATAGGATTAATATATGATATATAATTCATTTGCAATTTTCAAAATCTCAGAATTAATGGTAGACCTAAGGCTGTATTATGATAATGGTAGGCTTTAATCTTTATTCTTAAACAACCAAATAACTTCCCCTCAGTATTATTCAGAAATGTGGTACAGCCCCTTTTACATGGCTGATAGTATTTACATTCTCTGTGCTAACCCTTTCTGACCTTACTCAGATAAAGGCCATGCAATCTGGGATTATCTAGTTAATCATAGGACTTGAAAAGCTCTTGTCAAGATTAAGGTTCTTGGTTAGGTCAGGAAACCAATAAATTTATTACTGATGTTTAAGTACATTCCCTGATATTGTTAGTTTATTATCTCATGAGAATTGAAATCTGCATTTTAGTTCACTTGGGGGAAATATATTGAAGATCCATTTCAATTAGTATTGTGGGGTATTAAATGGGACCAGTTTTAAAGGGCCTATTCCCCATAGCAAATACTTTTATTCCTAAATTAAAACATATTCTTATATATCAGAACAAAATTCTAAACAAATTTCCAAAAACCACACATACTTATTTCTTTTTTTTTCTAATTCATCAACTAAGAATGCTATTCCTGCTACTACATTTGATATAAAAAATTGACAACAAATCAACCACAGAATTCTGTGGTAAAAAAGAAATATACATTTCAAAGATTAACATAAACATAATAAGTTTAATTAACTCAAAATCCCTTGGAATTTTCAATACTTTAGAAGAGATTTCAGTTCAAGTTTACCATCTTTCCTCTCCATTCTTTTACAGATTCTATAAATGTGTGGTGCAGAGGAATCCTTAAATGATCCCCCCTCCCCCCGCCTCACCTCCGACACTTGTGATCTCCCATCCTAACTCCCAGAGCTGGGACTGTGAATTGGATGGGATACTATGCCTGTGATTATAGTAGACCACAGGCCAAAAGAGATTTTGCAAATTAAATAATGCTATGAATCAATTGACTTTTCGTTCATGGAAAGACAGACTTTTTCAGTAAATTGGACAGTTCTAATCACATGACTCTTAAAAAGCACATAATTTTCTTTAACTGGTAGCAGAAGAGAAAATCAGAAAGATTCAAAGAATGAAAAATACTTGACTTGCCATTATTGGTTTGAAGGTAGAGAGGACGACGTGAGAAAGAATGCAGGTAGCTTTCAGGAACAGAGTGTAGGGCCCAGATGACACCCAGCAAGAAAGCAGGGACCTCAGATCTACAATGCACAACAAGGAACTGGACTGCCCATGATCTGAATGAGGATGGAAGTGGACTTTCCCCAAGAGCGTCCAGATAAAAGCCCAGAACTCCTGATACCTTCATTTCAGCCTTGTGAGACTAAGCAAAGAATCCAGCTGAACCTTCCCAGGCTTCTAATTTACAGATCAATGAACTAATAACTTTGAGAAAATATATAAATCCTCCATGTTTATATGACATTGCTATCTTCATTTGGGTCTTATAACCACAGTACAATATTACTTCGTATAGGACAAACTTATTAATAATTGGGACCTCCATGTTAAAATAAGGAAAGTTTAATAGTGTATCGGGTTTCTATTTCTTGAAACAAATTTAGTAGCTTAAAAGAACACAAAGGTACACATACAAAATAATAGCTCTTTTATTCTCTAAACCTGGCCTAATTTTCTTCTGGAGCCTACCCCACACAAAAGAAAACTTATTTTTTCCAAACAACAATATTTCAGTCTCTTCGGGTTTTTACACTTAGTCTCTTCAAACTCCATATCCTTCACAGACATGTTTTGAAGAATCTTTTTTGGAGCCTTCAGTCTTTTAAGATGGATGCTCTATCTTGACATTCTTTCCCCTTCACTTTTTTCTTCTTCAGAGGAGGAGGATGTGAGTATACTAGGAGACTTACGTTGTTCTCATGACAGCGAGTGAGGGGTACAGTAATACCTTGTGTCCTTGGGCTCCTCCAGTCTCTTTGAGTTTCTTATGTGTCTGACTTCTGCTCCCCCTGCTGGAACTCACTGTCAGGGTTCCTAGGGCTTCATCAAGGCCTAATGATGAGCTCTAATTCCCAAGGCAGTACCTCAGCCCTTGCTGGTATTGTGAACTTTCCTGAACCTCTGCTACATCTTCCATCCACACTAGGAATAAGCAACCCATCCCTATCCTCTAATGACCACAGTTGGATCATATCACCTCAAATAGTTTCACTTGGAGCAGGGTCATGCAGGAACACTGGATTCCATTTACACCTCACAGGTACAGCAAGCAACTCAAGAAAGCTAAACTACATCTCTTCATCAGCCTAACCATGTTGAGTCCCAAAATTTAGGTTTTTGTAACTTCAGAGACGAAATCTCCTTCCAGAGTTCCACAACCTAGAGACTCTAAAGTGCTGCCAGCCTTGGTAATTGCTTCAACTTATACAAGATGCCTCCTCCTGTCCAAGACAAAGTCTGGGTGTACCAGATTTTTCAGCCCTTCACTCATCTGCCTTTCTCTCCCTTTATCTCTCAAAATTCCTTGTGACCAAAAGACAGGCTCTGCGCTATCTATCTACTGCTTTTACATCAATGCATTACATGGAATGTAAAGATAGGAATGTTTCTCCCTATCACTGGTACCAACCTATGAGGACTATCGCTGAAGCTGAAAGCTGAGTCTTCTCTATGTTTAGGAAAGAATTTTCAAAGTGTGAGCCATTGATGTTTCGGCATTGGTATGTTAAATAAATTTAGAAAATATCCACTCCAAAGTTTTCCTTCCAAACCAGTTTTCTTATGGAAATATTGTCTTTTGGTATTTAGAATTCAATATTAATTCTATCTTAATCTTTGCAAATTGCTATACAATTACTAACGCTGTCTACTCATCTTCTAAAGCCAGGAGAAACTTCAGTTTATCTAAAGACCCTATAAACAGAAAGTCAAAGAGAAAACCATAAAAATATAATCAAAATACCACCCAGGTATTTGAAAACATCATAAGGTTGAGCAAAGAAGTCTCAACATGGGAGAACCTTATTATTTTATCATCTTTAGTAGAGATTAACCAGTTTAAACATTTGCAAAAACAGGATTTCCCTGAAACGTGCTGTGCCACTGGACGAAAACAAAGGTTATTTTTCTTGCTTACTACATTGAATGCTGTAATAAGACACCTAGTCTAATCATAACCTTGATGACTTTAAAAATAGCAGGATTTTAAAAAGTTTTTGTAAGGATGACAAATGATTGATTTAGAATATATTACCAAATGGTCATTATGAAAAAAGGCTTCCTTCTCTAATTGAAAGCAAAGGTAACGTTTCCACATGCCTGGCAGCCTTTAAAACATCCAAGATCACGACTGTGGACAGACACATATGTAGCCCCGTGTAGGACACTTCTCTGCTGACATTATATAGTCTTGAATTATACCTAATTTCCAGAAATGGGTAAATTTTCAATACTTATAAATTAAAATACATTTTTTGAAGACTTGTCTCATATGCAGTGTTCATCCTGTTTTCTTACAGAGACTTCACTGAAAATAATGTAAGAGACAAGCTTTCTTCTACATTTCCAAGGCTCTAAGTATAAGGATAAAATAGACACACAGCACTATCCTAATTTATTTTTAATCTTTTCCTGTGATTTATTATGTAGGACACTGGACACTCCCTAGAGACCTAGAATTCTATGCTACGGCATATTCAACATTGCCATTTATTCATTTAATTCTATATTTCCTTTTTTAAAAAGTCTATATTTCTGAAGTTGCAGTATCTAATATTTCCAGGAAGTTCTCACAGCTTTAGAGTGTTTGCTGAAAGGAAACTCCACTGTGTGGTCTTTCAGTTGCAAAAAATTCCAGTTTTATGGAGAAATATCAGTAATAATTCAATTTCCTTCTGTCTTGTGAGCATCTTTTCTGTGAATATCTTTTATTAACAAAATGTTTCCAATAATCACATCGCATTTTTTTCATTTTATTGTATTTATTTATTATTATACTTTAAGTTCTAGGGTACATGTGCATAATGTGTAGGTTTGTTACATATGTATACTTGTGCCATGTTGGTGTGCTGCACCCATCAACTTGTCAGCACCCATCAACTCGTCATTTACATCAGGTATAACTCCCAGTGCAATCCCTCCCCCCTCCCCATGATAGGCCCCGGTGTGTGATGTTCCCCTTCCCAAGTCCAAGTGATCTCATTGTTCAGTTCCTACCTGTGAGTGAGAACATGCGGTGTTTGGTTTTCTGTTCTTGCGATAGTTTGCTGAGAATGATGGTTTCCAGCTGCATCCATGTCCCTACAAAGGACACAACTCATCCTTTTTTATGGCTGCATAGTATTCCACGGTGTATATGTGCCACATTTTCTTAATCCAGTCTGTCACTGATGGACATTTGGGTTGATTCCAAGTCTTTGCTATTGTGAATAGTGCCTCAATGAACATACGTGTGCATGTGTGTTTATAGCAGCATGATTTATAATCCTTTGGGTATATACCCAGAAATGGGATGGCTGGGTCATATGGTACTTCTAGTTTTAGATCCTTGAGGAATCGCCATACTGTTTTCCATAATGGTTGAACTAGTTTACAATCCCACCAACAGTGTAAAAGTGTTCCTATTTCTCCACATCCTCTCTAGCACCTGTTGTTTCCTGACTTTTTAATGATTGCCATTCTAACTGGGTGAGATGGTATCTCATTGTGGTTTTGATTTGCATTTCTCTGATGGCCAGTGATGATGAGCATTTTTTCATGTGTCTGTTGGCTGTATGCATGTCTTCTTTTGAGAAATATCTGTTCATATCCTTTGCCCACTTTTTGATAGGGTTGTCTGTTTTCTCCTTGTAAATTTGTTTCAGTTCTTTGTAGGTTCTGGATATTAGCCATTTGTCAGATGAGTAGATTGCAAAAATTTTCTCCCATTCTGTAGGTTGCCTGTTCACTCTGATGGTAGTTTCTTTTGCTGTGCAGAAGCTCTTTAGTTTAATTAGATCCCATTTGTCAATTTTGGCTTTTGTTACCGTTGCTTTTGGTGTTTTAGACATGAAGTCCTTGCCCATGCCTATGACCTGAATCGTATTACCTAGGTTTTCTTATAGGGTTTTTATGGTATTAGGTCTAACATTTAAGTCTCTAATCCATCTTGAATTAATTTTCATATAAGGAGTAAGGAAAGGATCCAGGTTCATCTTTCTACTTATGGCTAGCCAATTTTCCCAGCACCATTTATTAAATAGGGAATCCTTTCCCCATTTCTTGTTTCTCTCAGGTTTGTCAAAGATCAGATGGCTGTAGATGTGTGGTATTATTTCTGAGGACTCTGTTCTGTTCCATTGGTCTATATCTCTGTTTTGGTACCAGTACCATGCTGTTTTGGTTACTGTAGCCTTGTAGTACAGTTTGAAGTCAGGTAGTGTGATGCCTCCAGCTTTGTTCTTTTGACTTAGGATTATCTTGGCAATGCGGGCTATTTTTTGGTTCCATATGAACTTTAAAGCAGTTTTTTCCAATTCTGTGAAGAAACTCATTGGTAGCTTGATGGGGATGGCATTGAATCTATAAATAACCTTGGGCAGTATGGTCATTTTCACGACATTGATTCTTCCTATCCATGAGCATGGTATGTTCTTCCATTTGTTTGTGTCCTCTTTTATTTCACTGAGCAGTGGTTTGTAGTTCTCCTTGAAGAGGTCCTTTACATCCCTTGTAAGTTGGATTCCTAGGTATTTTATTCTCTTTGAAGCAATTGTGAATGGAAGTTCATTCACGATTTGGCTCTCTGTTTGTCTGTTACTGGTGTATAAGAATACTTGTGATTTTTGCACATTAATTTTGTATCCTGAGACTTTGCTGAAGTTGCTTAGCAGCTTAACGAGATTTTGGGCTGAGATGATGGGGTTTTCTAAATATACAATCATATCATCTGCAAACAGGAAAATTTGACTTCATCTTTTGTGCTGAGAGATCTGCTGTTAGTCTGATGGGCTTCCCTTTGTGGGTAATCCAACCTTTCTCTCTGGCTGCCCTTAACAGTTTTTCCTTCATTTCAACTTTGGTGAATCTGACAATTATGTGTCTTGGAGTTGCTCTTCTCGAGGAGTATCTTTGTGGCGTTCTCTGTATTTCCTGAATTTGAGTGTTGGCCTGCATTACTAGGTTGGGAAGTTCTCCTGGAGAGTGTTTTCCAACTTGGTTCCATTTTCCCTCTCACTTTCAGGCACCCCAGTCAGACGTAGATTTGGTCTTTTCACATAATCCCATACTTCTTGAAGGCTTTGTTCATTTCTTTTTCCTCTTTTTTCTTTAGACTTCTCTTCTTGCTTCATTTCATTCATTTGATCTTCAATCGCTGATACTCTTTCTTCCAGTTGATCGAGTCGGTTACTGAAGCTTGTGCATTTGTCACATATTTCTCGTGTCATGGTTTTTATCTCTGTCAGTTCATTTATGGCCTTCTCTGCATTGATTATTCTACTTATCCATTCTTCCATTCTTTTTTCAAGATTTTTAGTTTCTTTGTGCTGGGTACGTAATTCCTCCTTTAGCTCTGAGAAGTTTGATGGACTGAAGCCTTCTTCTCTCAGCTTGTCAAAGTCATTCTCTGTCCAGCTTTGATCCGTTGCTTGTGATGAGCTGTGTTCCTTTGGAGGGGGAGATGTGCTCTTATTGTGCAAGGGGGAAGGGAATCCCTTTTCCTAGCCAGGGGAACTGAGACACACAACACCTGGAAAATCAGGTAACTCCCACCCCAATACTGCGCTTTACCAAGGGTCTTAGCAAAGGGCACACCAGGAGATTATATCCCACACCTGGCCGGGAGGATCCCAGGCCCACAGAGCCTCCCTCATTGCTAGCACAGCAGTTTGGGATCTAACCGCAAGGCAGCAGGGAGGCTGGGGGAGGGGTGCCCGCCATTGCTGAGGCTTAAGTAGGTAAACAAAGCCTTCAGGAAGCTCGAAGTGGGTGAGCCCACAGCAGCTCAAGGAGCCCTGCCTGTCTCTGTAGACTCCACCTCCAGGGACAGGGCACAGCTAAACAAACAAAAAAAGCAGCAGAAACCTCTGCAGACGCAAAGGACCCTGTCTGACAGCTTTGAAGAGAGCAGTGGATCTCCCAACATGGAGGTTGAGATCTGAGAACAGACAGACTGCCTGCTCAAGTGGGTCCCTGACCCCTGAGTAGCCTAACGGGGAGACATCCCCCACTAGGGGCAGACCAACACCCCACACCTCACATGGCGGGGTACACCCCTGAGACGAAGCTTCCAAAGCAAGAGTCAGACAGGTACACTCACTGTTCAGCAATATTCTATCTTCTGCAGCCTCTGCTGCTGATACCCAGGCAAACAGGGTCTGGAGTGGACCTCAAGCAATCTCCAACAGACCTACAGCTGAGGGTCCTGACTGTTAGAAGGAAAACTAACAAACAGGAAGGACACCCACACCAAAACCCCATCAGTACATCACCATCATCAAAGACCAGAGGCAGATAAAACCACAAAGATGGGAAAAAAGCAGGGCAGAAAAGCTGGAAACACATCACATTTTTTAATGCTGCTTTTGTTTTATGAAGACTGAAGGCAGATGATGAGTTAATTGAAAGAAATAGCAAAGGGTATGGGGGAAAAATTATATGATAGAGAGCTCAGTGACTACTAGCTGAGTAAGAAAATGAAAAATGTGCAGATTAACTCATCTATTTCTATTAGTCTCATTTATTAAAACTGTAGCAAACTGTTTACCCTGCTGGTTAGCTCTTGCAAGAGTAACTCTGATCTCATGAATGTCAGCACTTGCCCTCCAGGTTTCCTGAGCTTTCAGCTCAGATACCTTTCTTGTCCAGCTCTTCAAAGCAAAGAAAAGAAGAAAGGAAAAGGAAAAAACATCCAGTGGGAGATTACAACATCCTCCACAGGGAATCCCTCCTGCGATCTGCTGACAGTAAGAACATGTTGAGACAGTGCTCAGTATGCCATAATCCATTCTGAATGTGACTGGAACCTTCTGTGCAAAGTGAGCCAAAGGTCAGCCCGATGTCAACACAGAAGGGAAACAGAATCCATATTTTGCATCTCTGTCAAACAATTAGTTGTCACCTATAATTTCTTATTGTCAAAGGGCAAATTCATTCTTTCTTAAGAATTTTCTTGTTTTGTCAGCTGAGTAACAGCAAGGCAAAATATTCACCTAAAGGTACTTCAGCAATTTTAATTTGTTATTTCAGTCCTTGTAAAATAACAAGTTTCAGCCTCAAGAACATGAGACTGCTTTTGGAGTAGTGTTCCAGATGATCTTATCTCTAGAGAAACCTCAAGGAAACCTAAGCAGTTTCATAGTCACCTTAAGGCATAATCAAATGGACCTATATTCTTATGCCATTCATGGTTTTTCACTTCATCTAAGCACATTTACAGAGAATCTATTTTATTACCAAAGCTTTGTGAGTCTATTAAGAGAACCAATTATTTTTTAGAGAAATGTGTATGTATGAGACAAATGTAATTGACTGATATATTGATCATAGGATGTTTATACAACAGATTGAAACATTACTTTTTCTATGTTTCGTATCACCTTCATGTGTTAATTTCCCTTGTAGTCCATGTAGAATTCCTTAATCCAAACTGCATAATTTCTCACATTAAGTATTTCAATAGCCTGCTATTGAGTCTACTTTTTTCATCTCCTCTCTTACATTAATCTTCCACATCTTCATTCTGATGCTACCTTTCGCTTTCTAAAATAAAGTGGTGATCATGTCACTTTCCTGTTGAACTTTCTCTGGATTTTCATTGCATACAAAACGAAGTTCAAACAACTCACCATTCAAATATATTTGGAGTCCCTTTCAACTGTGTTTTCAGGTTCATCTACTCCTTTACTGTCATGCCCACTTACAAACTCTACTCCTAATAATGTACCATACACTCTAGCTGTTGTCAGTTACCTAACACAATCCGGTAAAAGAAGATAATTTCTACCTCTGTGTTGCTGCACATATTCTACATACCTAAAATATCAACTACAATCTCACACTGAAAGTTGTTTCCCTTACAAATATTATCACATCCCTCCCTGATGACTCCAAGTGGAATTTATTTCTCCCACTACTGTGCCTACCTAAAAGACAATTCTTTATTTAGAGACACTTAATTCCCATAGACTCTGATCTCCTCAAATCAAGGGTTTCATTTTATTCAAGCTTTGTAAAATAGGAATTATATAAATTTTTGAACTGTTCATTGAATAAAACCATAAAATAATCTAGTAAAATACTATCTGATATTCTTCCCTATGGATTTATCCATCCCGAAGTAGAAATACTATTGGCTTATTCATTGTAAGGCGATGTCATTTTCTATTAACACTTTAAACATAAATGCTGAATATATTGCTATAATTCCATTGATATAAGTAAATTACAATCATACCAGCTGCGGTAAACAGACACAGGAGCTTTGCTAAAATCTTATTATTTGATTGTAAATGAATTAGGTTGAAATGAAACACTATAGTAGTTCAGGTTAACTACATTTTAGACTTATTTGTGACGGCATCATATGGTTTTACCTGAATAACACAGTTTTCACCTATCACAAGGCACTATTAAGAACATCTACATGAGCCAGGTGCGGTGGCTCAAGCCTGTAATCCCAACACTTTGGGAGGCCGAGATGGGCGGATCATGAGGTCAGGAGATCGAGACCATCCTGGCTAACAGGGTGAAAAACCCGTCTCTACCAAAAAATACAAAAAACTAGCCGGGCGAGGTGGCGGGCGCCTGTAGTCCCAGCTACTCGGGGGGCTGAGGCAGGAGAATGGCGTAAACCCGGGAGGCGGAGCTTGCAGTGAGCTGAGATCCGGCCACTGCACTCCAGCCTGGGCGACAGAGCGAGACTCCGTCTCAAAAAAAAAAGAACATCTACATGAAACAGTGACCATATGTATTATGGTTTTGTATCCAATTTTTTACATATGTAAACCTGATCCCCTTGAAAAGGAGCTTTTGCAATATCCAGTACATTGAAGAAAAACAATTTTCTTTATTTCTAGAATTGTACAGCTATATTCATTTTACTTTTATTTAAAAACATGGAGTTCATTCTATTAATATACAACAAAAGCATACCAGATAGCAGTAGTTGTTTCACTAAATAATGGTATGCTGTTTAAAAAAGAATTAATTTCCTGAATTCTAAATTATTTATATTATTTCAGTTATAACTAAGGATGAGGTATACAGTACAATCTTTCTCTGCCATTTTCTCTTAACTACCAAATGGTTATCATTTGTTACAAGTTTAAGGATACTTGAATAACTGAAAACTGTTGCAAAGGCATGAAGTTGCTTTAGAAAGCAAAGTCATTCATAAAAAAAAAAGGCAAATCTTTGAAATGCTTACATAATGAAAAAGAATTTAAATTCTAGGAAAGACAATCAATATTAAAACAATTAAACATGGATTTCTTGAAGACATTATATAATCTCCCTGTTTCAACCAACAACTAAAATCAGTGACAGTGAAAAGTAGCAAACAAAATTATGGTTCTATTTGCTGTTTGATTTCATTAATATATCTCAATCGATTTTGCAAATCAAACTTTCTCATGTCATCTCTTAAGTGGAACATATTTTAATGATTATTCATTTCTCACCAGTCCGTAGATTCTTGTAGGCTCAAAATCTTTTAGTTTCATTCATCTTTGAATGCATTTCATTTTCATAAGTTAAGGAAAAATATTTAAAGGTAAAACCTTAAAATAAATGTGTACTTACTTAGTTAATTAAATGAAAGAACTCTAAAATCAGTATAAAGAATTGAAGGAATTATTATTTTTTCATTATCTTTATAAGTTATCTTCAAGAACTGTACAAGCAAAAGAGTTTGAGATGAAAATCAAGATTCTCTTTCAAATATGCCTTGAATTACTGCTGCAAGTTGGACTTAAAGTACAAAATGGTTATCATCACCATCAACTAACATTTAATAAGCATTTAAGAGAAAATGAAGTTTCTCTTTTGATTATATTGAAATTCTTCATAAAAAGCAATCTACTTTCAGGGTCCTGTACTAAAAGAGCCTATCATTATAGCAAATGTGATTAAATTAAATAATAAGCAATAAGCAAATAAACAATAAGTAAGGAAGATATGGCTGCATTAGGTTAAAGCAAGAAATACCTTAGAACAATTATCAGTAATAAATAAGAGTTTCAAGCTTGAACAAAATAAGCATTAAACATTTCAAAATGTGATTAGGCATTACCTGTGCATTTGAGACCCTGGATATGAGGTCCACATGTGTTTAAGCAGGAAACATACCTTTCATTCATTTAAAAAAAAAAAAAAAAAGACAAAATCAAATTACATTATAATTTGTATAAACCAGGACATTTCTCACTCCTAATATAATGTTAATAGTTCCAGCAGGTCAACAAGAGCTTTTGCAAAGTTGGTCAGGTTATCAGAGTTGAACACTTCCTAAAGTACAATTTGTCTTTTTACCAGTTTCATTTATTATCTAGCTCTGCATTGTAAACTGGAAATATTCTGATTGCCTTCTGGTACACTAATATTGCTTCACCATTTCCCTTACAGTTGATTAAATGGCATGTTCATCAACTTTTTTAAAGCTTATTTATTATTATAGTTCAGTTAACAACCCATTTCAGAGATGTATGAAATGAGGAATAAGAATGTGGAGTCAATCAGATAAATTCAGTTAACTTGTTCAAAACTTGGAATCAGAACTTAATTTTTAAAAACGGAAGAAAATTATTAGGCCTAAGATCAGCCCAGCGTAACAAATAGAGTAGTCAGCCATGAACACAATATGATAGATTAATTATTTATATTTTTGAGAATAATTAAATCCAATTAATGGATAAGAAATACTTTTTTTTTTTTTTTTTTTTTTTAATGACAGAGTGAAGCCGGGAGGGGAGGTTTGGAGAGAAATGGGATACTGAGCTCCTTCACTGGTTTGATATAAATAAAGGTAGAGGAAACCAGGTAAGAGTCAGTTGAGGCTTCTTCACAATTGTCTCAAATTTTATGCTTCAGAACCATAATGTAGTTGGTGCTCAAGTACTTTATAATTCCTTTTCTTTATACTCATCTGTACAGATCATTTTTTAATGTGAACCTTTCCAATGTCTTTCTACTTCATACCTGCATCCATCACTGGCAGCATATATCTGTTTTTCTTTCTGGATTACTTTACTAAAGTGTTAACTATTTGTTTTATTGCGTATGTTTCAGGGTGACCTTCTTTTACACTCCTTCTTTTGTTTTTTCCTGCAGCTGAGACTACTTTTAAATCAAACACCAGGCTGGAATCATCCTCACCTTCACTTTCATAAGATTTAAGTGTCTCTCATTGCACAATCATAGGATTCAGCCACCCTCGCTTTTAAACAAGTTCTTGAGCTCTAGTTCTGACTTATTTGTGAAATCATCTTTTAAAATACTAACAAGTGGCTATATATATATAGACACTATGTCTATATTTTTTGTCTAATTATGTTTAGGTATTATACTTTAAAATTATATAATAACTTATGTGTTGTTTTCACATAATATATATATTTAATTATGTTATCAATTTTAAAGACAGATATTATATTTCATCATAATAATATACAAACATTACCCTAAGTCAAATGATTTAAACAATATTGCTCTAAATGCTTAGAGGGATGCTGTAAAATTTATCCAATTTCTATTTGAACAGATTCATTATTTCTTTCCCATCATATATGCTCATAATTTTTTGAATAACTATGGCGTCTACCTTTGTGTCTAAAGCTTTTAATCTCAAATTCTCAAATTCTTTTCAATGTAAAAACACTAATAATAACAACAATGTCAGACACAATAGTAAATCTTCAATATCAAATTCTCCATAACTGAAAAGAGGGATCGTATTTACTTTGTTACCCAAATTTTCCTCTATTTTTGTTGATATCCTAATGTAAATGATGTTATAATATTAATCTCAAATTGTAAAAGTGGAGAATAATGAAAAATAGTGTTATATCTCATCCTATGAAGTTCTTACAAGTGTTTATTAAAACAGCAAAATGAAATTCAGTTTTAAATGTAACTATAATCAAAAGTTACACATTTCAATTAGTTTCTCACTAGTCTAATAAGAACAAACTTCTGCATGTGAAATAATATGAAATAGAAATTAATATTGCAGAGATGTTGTTAATAAATTTGTAGGTTCCAATTTAATAGAAAAAAATTTTAATGGAGAGCTAAATAATTATATTCAAACATTTTGAACATTTAATATCCATTATAGTTGAAAGCGCCTGGAGCAAATGTGAGTATATAAACACACTGATAGTATTTCTAACTGAGCCCGTCCCTGGAGACTTCGATGAAAGTCAGACAACATACTTTAGGACAAATACGCTAAAGAATGGGAAATTAACTTCTTATGATTCTCATTTTTAAAAATCCTTTTGTTTGAAGTATACCTTTCAAAAACCAAAAGCATTATGTTACATAGAGTATGGACTTTACTCATAGGATATCGTCATCCATAATTTTGGATGAAATCCACCTATGTTCTGTCTTATTTTATGAAAAGACTTTTGATCATTGCCTATTGTCAGATTCTTAGATGGGAGTATATCAAAGTTTTAGAAGTAAAAATGAGTCTGAAATTGAAGTTATTGTTAATCTGACTGAAGAAAAATTATAGTAACAGTATTAAGAAATTTAGCTTTCGTGTATGTACTACTTTCTATAAGGCAGTTATTGTTCTGAGTGAGTTACAAATATACTCAATTTAATTTTATCATAACTATGTGAGGCAAACTATTATTATTATACACAATTTACAGATGAAGAAATTCACAGACAGCATAGAGCTAGTAAGTGATTACAGATCTGATCTAGGAAGTTTGGCTCTAGAGGCCATGAGCCCGTTCACTACACAACTCAGTTTCTCATTATGAAAAACTACAGACGGCTAGCAAAAATAAAAATTGCTGCCTGCATATGAGTAAAACACCAAGCCATACATATTTTATTATGTATCATAAACTCCACAAAGCACTTTATCTCTTTCTCTCTTAAGACACTTATTTCACTCTATCTAGTATTATAAACATTTTTTGCATATATTCTCTCACATAAGTTTACATCAAGACTCTAAATTCCCTGACATAAAAACTGTGCCTGCATTTTTTCGTCTTTCAAAATCCTAGTACAGTCTCCCACATTCTTTAGACATTCATTAAGCATATTTGCATAATAGAACAAAAATGTCTTCTACATCAGGAAACTGAGTAAAACAAAAATGTACTTAACAAAATGAACTACTGATCTGGAGTAAATTTTGGCTCTCCATATAACAAATGATTCTTCATATAACTGCCTCCTCTTGCCAAAAAAAAATAAAAATAGGTATCAATCCTTTGAAATATCAACCCCCACCGAGAGAATTCAATCCATGAGAACTGAGAAAAATTAAATATAAAATGATAGCCTGCCATACTATTTTCAATTCTAATTTTAATAACTTACAACCTATTTTATTTAAAATTCAGCATGCTTTCCCTTAGCCACTAATTTCTAGTCTTTCTAATTTAACTGGTTTAAAAATTTTTAGCAGCTATGGAATTTATGCAACAATTGTAGTTTTAGCATTTTGGCATGAAAAGAAATGGAAATGGCTGAGACCAAAATCAGAGAATGACCCAGATCATAAAGGTGAGAAACATCATCAGACATGTTCATGTTACAGTTGCCAATTTCAAAGCTATCAAAGGGAGTATTAGGAAATAATAATGGAGAAATGGTAGAAATCAGGGATATAGAATTGGAATTTATCATCATTTGAATGATTGATGAAGCCATAGAAAAGAATTTATTAATGAAAGAGAAATGGATAAGAGAGAAAAGTGAAAAAAGATGAGGACAAAATATTGAATATTGAGTAGTGACTATGCTTCATGGCTTAGGATGGGGTGTGAAATGCAAAGGAAAGGGAGAAATGGGAAAAGAACTCGACATAACTAGCATAGATAATTTTAAAAAAAGCAAAAGAACAAGAATTTCAGGAAATAGGGAATAATCAAACTTTCAAGTACTGTGTGTGGATGGTTCAATGAGAATAAAAAATGAAAGAAGTCTTTAATGTTAGTGATGAAAACAGTTCTTAGTGACAATAGAACAGTTTTACTTGAATGGAGGAAGCTAAACTATGGCCTGTAAGGAATAAAAATTGTATAAATACAAGAAAGCAAAATCATATGTAGAGATTATTTTTAAAGAAATTTGAAAATAAAAGAAAGGATAGTGGCTGAGTGGTTGGTTAACTTAGAAGTTTGCAAGATCATGGTGTGATCATTGATAACTATTGTTAAAACATTTAGCAGAAGGAGAATTACTTCAACTCAAAAAATTAAAGCTACGAACATTCTTAAGTTGAAAGTCATCGCAGTTTTCTAAATATCCCCAATAGTTTACCTGTGGTACATTTTGATTCTGAAATACTTACAGAAATATGTTACATTTATATTACACTTTGAATTTTACAAGCAACTTTCCTGGCTTTCAAAGCACTGTGATTCTTACAATAATCAAATGAGTAAAAATGATTGTAACCTTTTCTTTCCAAGTGGGGAAATATGTTTTCTGAGAAACAGCAATTGACTTTGCAGAATTAGAGGCATTGTTTAGGCCAAACTCAGTACTAACATAACCAGTAGGTTCCCAAGCAGTTGCTTTCAAAATTTGTGACCAAGAAGTGACTTTGAAGATCCTAATAACCCAGATATGTGTAAATGCACAAAGGTAGGTGCCGCATCACTACAGTTCCTGAGGCAATAAACAATTTCAATAGCAATCATTGGTCACTAGTTTCACACCCCTTTTCATTCATTATTCTTTCTCATAAAACCATTACTTGAGTCAATATGGCAGTCTCTAATTTAGAACAGAAATAAAAAAATTGAGCCACTTGTGTTAAGTTCACAAAATAGGTCAGTGACAGAGAGCTGGCACTAAAATTTAAAAATACCAAATCCTTATCCAGCTGCTTTAACTGAGTAACTCTATTTTTCATAAAACTCATTCTACTTATTATAACAGGTTTATGGTGCTACAGACCATATATAAGTACATATTACACATGTATATACATACACATTCATAAAATATTTGATTTTATATATTTGAATTATGAAATATTATATTTTCAGTCAACTTATAAGATAGAAAATTCCCTTTTCCTCAACTTGTAGGATAGAAAATTACCTTTTCCTTCTTACCTACAAAAAACCCAAGAACTGAAATAGATTCCTCTCATTTTTTTTTAATTAAAAAATACACACTGTTGTAAACATGCCTTTGGTATCCATGGAGCTACGTAAGCTCTTAGGTGAGCTAGTAATATATCTCAAAGCAGGAGAAGAAGTTTATAAATGTGATAGATCTAAGGAAATAAAAGATAATTATAGCTTAGATATCAGGCATCATTTCAGAATATAAACAATGTGAGTTCAGGTTGTCTGGCTCCTTATCACTAGCTGGGGGGAAAGTAATGACCCCTGTAAACATCTAGTACCCATGACACTGTAACAAAATATTGTTCAGAGATGTCTATTGATTGTGAAATTAACTTCATGGAAAATAACTTAATGTATATCGTGCCAAAGACAGAGGAAGCATAAAATATATAATATTGCAGTTACAGGCTACATAAAATCTTATTGGATCAGTGATAAATACTTGCACTCCAGCAATTTTACTGTTTTACTGACTACCTTCTTTGGGAATGTTTACAAAATACATGGACAACTTATTAATCATTTTAAAATACAGCAATTTTAAATCTAGTAGCATGAAATTGTGTGCAAAGCAGTCACTCTGAAAAGTATTTAATTAATGGGATAATTTTCCAGTCAAAAACGATCTTGCCTAAATAAAGTTCCCTGTATATAGAGAAAACATTTACAAGGCACATGAAGACTAGAAGGCTTTTGTCCAGAAATTAATGTTATACAAATAAAAAGTGTTTTTGCTTGTGATGCTAATCACATTTTGAATACATTGGTATTTATATTAAATATTGAATAGTAGGCTTTTATTATTTATGACAGTCAGATATCTGCATTTACTTCTTCTGGTTCCCGAATTTTAATTTTTTTTGTGATTTTTAGTTATTATTTCTGCCAATCAGATTCCACCGTGGTGTTGCTGGTTCACAAGAATGTCAATGAGCTATTTAACTTTCCATTTAATACTCATTGGGTTAATTTGGGATGATGAGGATGTGCTTGTTATTTTATAAATGAATTATTCATGCCAAAGACAGTATTACCCATGAATACAGGCAAGTAATATTAAGCAAGGAAGGGTTATGACCATAAAGCCATCATACTTAAAATCTAAAGACAGAAAAGAGGAAAAAGTAAATTTCAAAAATGCAATTAGCTGAAAAATGAAAATATATAGATATACATATATATAATTTCCCTTCAAGTAGTATCATGTATATATTTGTATATATGTATACATATATATCATATATATGTGTATCATATATATGTATGCATGTATATTTATGTATATATATGTATTTTCCCCTTAAATATCATAAATAAGTTATGACCTCACAAATGTCATTTCTCAAACTCCTGGGCTCAAGTGATCCTCCTGACTCAGACTTCCAAAGTGCTAGAATTAAAGGAATGACATACTATTGTGAAAGCTCTTATTAAACAATAGATTTGTAGTTTTGTAAACTCTGATTAAACGCAAATCTCTTTTTTTTTTTTTTTTCCTTTGAGACAGTCTCGCTCTGTCTCCTAGGCTGGTGAGCTAACTCACTGAAAACTCTGCCACCCGGGTTCAAGCGATTCTCCTGCCTCAGCTTCCTGAGTAGCTGAGACCCTAGGCACGCCACCATGCCCGGCTAAATTTTGTATTTTTAGTAGAGACGGGGTTTCACTATGTCAGCCAAGTTGGTCTCAAACTCCTGACCTCAGGTGATCCTTCCATCTCAGCCTCTCAAAGTGCTGGGATTACAGGTGGGAACCAACATGTTTGGCCCACAAATCTCATTTCTAAGGATTTTAATACTTATTATACTACTGTGACTTTATAGTCCCTCTATTCACTATCACCTCATCCCACTCAATCTTCAAAATTGAACTCAGCTTTCTCATCTATATTTCAGATGTAATAGACTCCAAAATTGTGATTCGTGTTCTCTTCAAAGCAAATTCTTTCTGATTGGAAAGGTGGAACAATAGCTTGAGATTTTAAGAAAATTTCAAACACTGACCCAAGACACTTTGGGGCATATTGCTTTCATCTGGAGCCTGGATGATGATGATGATGATGATGGTGATGATGATGGTGATGATGATGAATACAGTCACAAAGAAGCAAGTCAGAAAAGCACTGTCTCTGTCTTTTCTCATTTTTGAAATAGGTATTATTATGTATGTTTCCCCATTGAGGAAACAATGCTTCAGAGAAAATACGTAACCTCATTATTATGCTATCATCAGTGTGACATAGACTCAGTACTTGAACTAAGTCTTCTTAGCCCAAAGTTGTTTTATTTTTTACTCTGTTGACTTATTTCTGAGGAATTACACATTAAGATCAAACATGCTGAATTGAATAAGTATATTTCTGTTTGCTGCTGCCAAAATCCCACCAAGATGATAGTAAAGGGAAGTATTATCAAAATCAGAAATTTAAGAAGACAGAGGAAAGGAAGAGACAACACATAACAGAAGTAAATGTATGGAAAATTCAGAGGAGATGTAGGGTAACTAATCTGGCAGAAAGGAACGTTCAAACTCCTGCTGGAATTCCCCGAAAAGATTAAGGCCAAAGTGTGGCTCAGGGTTTAGAAAGTAGTTATGAGTGAAAACTTGAAAAAGATTTAGAACTTAAAAATTTTCCCGTTAATTCCTTTTCCTAATTTTCCCATTTAGGCAATTACTCGATTTCAGTCTAAGAAGACCCCAGTTTCAGAAAAAAAAAAAAAAAAAAAAAAAAAAAATGAAGCTGAAAAAATGTAGTGTAGGGAGAATGAGCACGGTTTAGGGTAGAAGAGAGGTGATATCCTGAAAAGTGGACATGGAGAATTCACATCTGAATGTTTATTCCCTGGCCCACCTAAGCCCCTAAACTCTCAGAATGCTATCTAGGAAGTTCATACCACATCAACACCACCAAAGCTATACCTGATCTGCCCCAGTCATGAAACCGGAGGATTCCTCTCTGGAATAACTGATCAGCCCAGGAAAAAAGTCCTATAGAATTTTCAATTCAGTCCCTCAGGAAAACAGCAGTCTCTGCCCAATCATTTTGTGGCCTTTCGTATATTCATTGGCTTGTTTTATCTTTTTTTCTAGTTTTATTGCAGTATAATTGACAAGTAAAAATTGAATATATTTGGGATGTACAAGGTGATCATTTGATACATGTAGACATTGTGAAATGATTACCAGAATTGAGTTAACTTGGCAATAATAATATAGCCACGTTAGCTCTCTTATGGTTGTTGTGTGCATGGTGTATTTTTTCCATCCTTTTACTTTCAACCTCTTTGTTTTTGTTTTGTTTTGAAACAAGGTCTCACTCTGTCACCCAGACTGGAGTGCAGTGGCACCATGACAGCTCACTGCAGCCTGAATTTCCCAGGCTCAAGCAATCCTTCCACCTCCCCCTCACAAGTAGCTGGACCACAGGTACGTACTACTACGCCCAGTACTTTTTATTTTTTGTAGAGATAGGCTCTCACCATTTTCCCAGGCTAGTCTTGAACTCCTGGGCTCAAGCAATCTGCCCACTTTGGCCTCCCAAAGTGCTTGGATTACAGGCATGAGCCACTGTACCCAACTGACTTTCAACCCACTTGTATCTTCGAATCTAGAGTGTGTGTTACATAGGCACCATATTGTTAAATCCTGTTCTTTTTCTCAATTTAATCTAATAATACCTGACTTTTGATTTGATTTTTAATTCATTTGTATTTAATGTTGTTATGACTATAGTCAGATATAAATGTCCTTTTACATTTGCTTTACTATAAGGCTCATGCCATTTTTGCTCCACTTTTACTGTCTTTTTTTATCACATGTATACTTCCTAGTAACATTTTAATCCCTTTAATAATGGTCAATTATATTTTTAAAATTATTTTCTTAATGATTATGCCAAGACTTAAAATATATGCATCTTAATTTTTCAAAGTCTACCACAAATTTTTATTAACTTGATTCCAGTGGAATATGAAAATTTTACTCCTGTATAGCTACATTGCCCACATTTTTGTGCTATTATATTTATACATATTATATTTATGTATATTACAAACCCTAAAATACAATGGTATAAGTATTTTATTTCGGAATCTTATGTCTTTATTTTAAAAATGAAAGAAGACATAAGAACAAATGCATATTTACAGAGTTTGTTATATTCATCTTCCTCTTTATAAGAGCTGATTTAAATTTTTTTTTCCTGTGAATACTAGTTACCATAAGGTGTCATATACTTATACCAATAATGTTTTGCTCCCGCCCACCCATTGTTTTTCTCAAATATTACATTTCTATGTGTTAAAATCTCAACAATTTAATTATATACATATTACTTTATCCAATTACTTTTAAATCAGTTTTTTTAAAAGAATAAATATATAGTTATACTGACTTGTATTATTATCAAAATGGTTGTTTGTACTGGCACCCTTTTGCTTTGTTTTTTTTTTTTTTTTTTTTTTTTTTTTGAGACGGAGTCTCACTGTGTCTCCCAGGCTGGAGTGCAGTGGCGCGATCTCGGCTCACTGCAAGCTCCGCCCCCCGGGTTCACGCCATTCTCCCGCCTCAGCCTCCCAAGTAGCTGGGACTACAGGCGCCCGCTACCGCGCCCGGCTAGTTTTTTTTTTTGTATTTTTAGTAGAGACGGGGTTTCACCATGTTAGCCAGGATAGTCTCGATCTCCTGACCTTGTGATCCACCTGCCTCGGCCTCCCAAAGTGCTGGGATTACAGGCTTGAGCCACCGCGCCCGGCCCTTTTGCTTTGTTGATTTGAATTACCGTCTGGTGTCACGTGCTTGCAGCCTAGAGAACATTCTTTACTTTTTAATAATTTTCTAAAGCGGAATGCCAACCAATAAATTTTGTGATTTTACCTATCTGGGAAATTCTTTACAGTCACGTGCCATTTAATAAAGGGGATACGTTCTGGGAAATGTGTACTTAGGGAATTTCATTGTTGTGGGAACAAATTTCATTATTATGGGAACCTATACCTAGCCTAATGGTATAACCTTTTGCTCCTAATAAGTACAGCCTGCTACAGTACTGAATACTGTAAACAATTGTAATGAAATGGTAAGCATTTATGTATCCAAATGTATCTAAATATAGAAAAGATACAGTAAAAATATAGTAACATATTTTTTATAAGACCACCTTAAGATGTGGTCCATCATTGACTGAAACTTCGTTAGGTAACACTTGACTGTATTTTACCTTCATTTTAAAAATATATTTTGGCTGGATATAAGATGGTTGGTTGAAAGTTTTATTGTATTCTGTTTTGTTTTACATTTTCAGTGCTTTGAATATATTGTCCCACTGCTTTCTGGCCTTCATAGTTTCAAAAGAGATGTTAGTTGTTAATTTTATTGGGATTCCATTCTTCGTAATGCCTCATCTTTTTCTTATGACTTTCAATTTTTTGGCTTTCAATATTTTGACTATGATGTGTCTGGGTGTGATTATCTTTGTATTTATTCTACTTGGAGTTAGTTGGTCTTCTTGGATGTGTAGATTATTGTTTTTCATCAAATTTGGGAAATGTAAGGTAATATAGTCTTAGAGGTACTATTTTTAAAAGATGGTAAGGAAAGACCAATCTTTGGCTGTGAAATTTGGCCACAGGCATGAATTATGTGCTCATGTACTTAAATAGCTCATGTACTCAGAGCTTTCAATCTGCTCTGTGGTGTTTCTCTCTTAAATAGCAGCAGATGCAGCATGATCACCAGATGTATTAGTGTTCTACTGTTGTGTAAGAAATTATCATATTATAAACTTAGAAACTTAAAACAATATCCATTTATTGGCAGTTGAGCCATGTTTCGTTTTCCGGCCTACAGAACTATGAGCTAATAAATGTGTCTTAAAGACTAAAGTCAAAATGCCAGTCAAGCTGTATATTTGGAGCTTGATTAGAGAATAATCTGTTTGCAAGATCATTCAGGTAGTTGGTCACAATCAATCTCTTACAATATGACTTTAGAACTGAGGTTCAAGTTTTTCTGCTGATTTTTGGTTGGAGGCTCTCTCAGCTATTTGAGACTAGCCTCAGGTCCTGGCCACAGGCCAGTTTGCTTCTTCAGGACCGACAGAAGTATTCGTCTCTAGTCTGCCAAGATGGAGCACTATACAATGTAATTTAATTAACATAGTCAATCAAGGGAAAAATGATCCCACCATATTCATACACAAGGAGAGAGGTCTATATAAGGCAGGTATACCAGAGGCAGGAATCTTAATTCTGCCTGAACCACTGGATATTTCTACATATCTGAGGAATCCTTTGATAATAAATTCATAAAAAATAGAAAATGAATAAGAAAGTAAAAGGAATCAGAGGAAATAGTGGTACAACATGAAGCAAACAAAAGTTGTTTTTGTTTTTTTTTAAAAAAAAACCCTATAATTAATATTCCCAGAAGGAAAAGAAAATTCCTTTTTTTCAAGAAACAAGAACAGGAAGGGATAAATAACATAATCAGAAGAGGATAAAGAGATATTTTAAACTAAAACTATGATGTTGAATATTAAAATCAATATCATATTTGGAAAGTAAAGAAAATATTCCAAAAAGTATGACAAATAAAAATTAGATATTAAATGAGAAAAAAAAAAAAGACAATTAGAGACACAATACAGTAACTCTAACATTTAAATGTTACCATTTCTAGAAAGAAAACATTTAGAAAAGTAATTTAGGTAGGAAATACTACAAGAACATTTTCCTGAATGAATAAAAATATTTCCAGATTAAAAAGACCCATCCAAAACCTTGTAAAATAAGTGAAAATACATTTACAACAAATCATATAATTATATAAATTCTGGTAATACAGAGAAAATCCTAAAAGTTTTCATTGATAAAAGTAAAAAAAAAAAAAATCACAGGAAATATGTGGTATCAGAATGGCATAGAACATCTCAAGAGTAGCACTAGAGATAGAGGACAAATGATTAGTATCTCTAAAATTACTGAAAAGGGAGAGTTCCCTGAACCCTGCTCCCCAACCCCCCCTCAGGGTGTGCGACAGGGGTGTGGCTTATCTTTTCTGACACAGTGTGCTAAAACCCCTTACAGGAGGGGGTGCACACAGATGGGCAGATGCAGGAGCTGTAGTGAGCGCTAGAATAAAAGCTAGTTAGATGGCCTAATGTGGATAAATGCATTGATAGGAGCATTACAGATTTGCCAGAAATTTTTGAATGTATTAATGACAGATACATAGATGACTTTGTATTGCCCCTCTGAAAAAACAGTACCTACAATGGAAATGTGCAGAGTGGCCACAGGAATGTCATAAAAAGGTATCATAATAATAGATAATAATCATAGTTAACTATCTGGCCCAACTTAAACATTATTCACAGGGTCATAATTAAGTAAATATTGAATGTTAATTTAAACCAGAAGTGTGGATATATAAATAATGTGAAGGTGGGAGATAAAATTATTTATGTTTGAGAAAGGATGGTATAAGAGAACTGTGTTGGAAGTCATAGGTAAAATTTAAATTAGAAAAATCAAAGCATATCACCAGGAATGTATTATTTCAAACTATACAATTTATCAGCAGAAGAACCAGGGTAGAAAAGAAATCGGTGTTTGCCACCTTGGAATAGAACTAAGGGGAAGTCAGCACGTGTGCTTTGTTACTATAAACAAAATTAATCCATTTGGACTTATATTACAAAACACTATAAACTGGATAGCATATAAACAACAGAAATGCATTTCTCCCACTTCTCAAGACTTGGAAGTCCAAGAACAAGGTGCAGGCTTATTTGATGTAGGGTGAGGGCCTGCTTTGTGGTTCATAGGTAGTGCCTTCTAGTCGTGTCCTTACATGGTGGAAGAGAGATATCTGTCTTGGGCTTCTTTTAGAAGGGCACTAATCCCATTCATGTGCGTTCCGCCTTTGTGATCTAGTTCCTGCATAAAGGCCTCACTTCCTGAACTGTCACTTTAGGAGTTAGGATTTCAACATATAATTTTCGGAGAAACACAAACATTCTGACCATAGTGAATACTAATCCAAACTTCTCTGTGTCCTACAAATGAAGCTTTACCTCTCATGCTTAGAGTTGCAGTAATTCATCATTGAGTTTTTGGAAAGCCACTGTCATTCATCCTCCATGCTTAATTAATATAAAGCCTGCCACATGAAATGTATTCATGAAATGATGGTTTCCTTCCCTTCTTCCTTCATTCTATGTTAGATCATGTCATTCCTCTGCTTAAATTCCTGAATGGCTCTCTTTAGTTTTCAGATACAATTTTCAAAGTGTACTTAGCACTCAAATGCCTTTGATATTTGACCTATATCTGCTTTTCAAGACTCACCCTACTCACTACCCTCTGCCCTATACAGTCCCATCGCCAGTCATACAATTGACCACTCATGATATTTAATTATCCTGCATCTTTGCACATGCCATTCACTCTGCTGGAAACCATATCCTTGACCAACTCCACGTCTCTCTCTATATAACTCCCATCTTTTCTTCAAGTCTCCACCCCAAAGTCACTCTGTATAGATATTTTCCTGAATATTCATTCCCAAACAGCTCCTCTTGCTCTTTTTAGTATGCTTTCTAGCAAAATAAACAATATTAAAATCCACAGTTTCCCAGATTCTAAGCCTCGATGTTATTCAAGATTCCATCTTCTCATCTATCTCCTATGTGAAATCAAAGACTAAATTCAGTGAATTCTACTGACGATATCTATCCAAGCACATCTCTTTTCTCCTATCAACTGCCTGTCTCAATGTGAATTTAGAACCCTATCATTTCTCTAGAATATTATAGCATCCTGTGTCTTTATTTTCTGTCTTGCCTCCTGTTCTAATCTGTTACCCATACAGTAGCTATAGTGTGAAAGGAGTTGCGTGTTTACCGCTTCCCTAATTCATAAGGAAATTTCACACTGATTACATCTAGCTCCATCCTTTGCATGAAGCAAGGTTTTCCCTTCATTTTGCCTTGGTTGCCTAAATCTCTACTTTTGATTCTAGTAGAGAGCTCAATTAAAATTGTAAGGACTATTTGTTTCTGAGTTTTTTTATAATCAATAGGATGATAGGGTTGAGGGAAAGCAAAAACTGAGGAAATGACACTGTGGTTTTTTGTTTTTGTTTTTGTTTTTTTGTTTTGAGACAAAGTCTCACTCTGCAGTCCAGGCTAGAGTATAGTGGTGCGATCTTAGCTCACTGCAGCCTCCAACTCCTGGGTCCCAGTGATTCTTGTGCCTCAGCCTCCCAAGCAGCTGGGATTACAGCTGGGATTAGCCCACTTGGCTAATTTTTGTATTTTTAGTAGAGACGCGTTTTCATCATATTGGCCAGGATAGTCTTGAACACCCGATCGCAAGTGATCTGCCTGCCTAGGCCTCCCAACGTGCTGAGAGGCAAGAGCCACCATGCCTGGCCAGAAATGCCACTTTGAATTGATGGTCCATAAGCTGACCACTGATGTATTTTAATTTTCTCTGGACAAGAAAGAGAGTCAGTTTCCAAGTAGCACCCTAGTACTTTACAGCCTTGCTACTCAAACCAGGGTTCATGGACCAGTAGCGGTGGCATCTTCTGGGATCTTGGAAGAAATAATGCAGATTTTCAAGGCTCATCCCATTACTACTAAATTTAAAATATGCATTTTCAGCATATATCAGGTGATACACATATACATTAAAATTTGAGAAACTACTCTCTAAACGAAGTTTCCTCTTCATCCACCCTCCCATCCTCACCCAGGCCCTGCCTCCTCCAAGATTAAATGTCTTTCTGTTTTTTCTAATTGCCATGGCCTCTTTCTCCATTCTCACTTTGAACCTTATCTAGATTCTGAAAGCAGAAAAACATACTCTGCTATCATGAATGTAAATTTTTGTTTGGAACCTTGCCAGAAGCTTCTTTTGAGTCCTCTTCTCTGTTTGCAATTCCAGAATCTGTGAGTCACCCTCATCAGATTGATCTGGAAAGGGAAATGGCCTTCAGGGTACAGGTGAAAGGATTCTTTGAGTGCTACGGGGCAGAGAACCCCACAGGAAACATCAGTTTAAATGTGTGAAATGAATCCTAACACTTGAATACATTAAAATGCAAATATAAAAGCATGCCAGGTTATACCATAAAAGGCCTTCAGTGGTAATCTGAAACTCTCAGGAGAACGTTCTCCTCAAAATGGCTTTCAAGGCTGTGTTGAACATTTATTATTTTCATGGGCCATTTATTTTTCTTCTGATTTTTTTTTCCCCGAAGCAACTACTCTTCTCCCATTTTAGACCACATGCTTCAGATTAAGCTGCTTCCATCTTTAGTTTCAGGGGTAGGCATGAAACCTAAAGCCAGACAATCTGCACATGACCAGCGTGGCTAGACAGCTATAGTCCCATGACCCAAGCCAAATCAGTCAGACTAAGAAATAATCACAGGACTTTCACCTTAAAAAGGGAGTTGGCAAACTTTTTTGTAGCAGGCCAGATGGTAAATAGTCTAGGCTTTGAAGACCCAGCCACAAACTGTCTCAATTACATATTTATATTTCTTTTGTTTATTGGCTTACAAGTCTTGAAAATATTTTTGTAAATCTTAGCTTGTTAATCTCATAATAAAAAGCTGTATAACTGATTTGGCCCTCAGGCCATAGTTCACCAACCTCTGCTAAATGATCAGGACAAAGGAATTGTCTTTTCTCCTGCATTAGAAACCGTGAGAAGGTAAGTCTTCCCACCATGGGAGAATAAATGGTTGGAGAAGAAGTCAGAGCAGAAGGACAGAGAAAGATAAGATCCTGAGAATTTTGTTTGAACTCTATCAGTTCTACTCCCGGACTTCTGAGCTGCAGGAACTCAGAAATGTTCTTTCTACTTCAATTATTGTTGATGAGATTTTCTTTCACTTGTGACTGGCAAGAGTCCTAATATACAGATCCTTCTTGTTCTTGTCCCCACTTAGTTCACCAGTATCAGTGCTTGTAAAAACGCAGCCTCACACTCTGTGCTTTGGTCATGATTTCTCTTGAGTTTATAAATGAAGCATCACAGATCAATAAAGACATGATGCTGAGAAACAGATAATGTTGAAAACACTGGCTAACAATTAGGGAAAATTTCCAAGTAGATCCTCACCTCACCTCATATAACAAAATGAATCTCAGATAGATTAACTTGTTAAATGTAAAACTGTATATAAAACCAGAGGTTCACCTCCAATAGAATTAAATAAATGTCATTTTTGTCAGTCAAGTTAGTAAATATTTAGAGGAATTATAATTTTTAATTCTGGAATAGGTTCTGGAGAAAGATATAATCATGCACTCAGGTGAAAGTATAATTATTTATGACTTTATAGAAAATATATTTTTAATATGAATAAAGATATTTTTTAAAGCTCATACTGTTTAACCAGCCACAGGAAAGTAGTCATAGAGATATGTAAAACTACGCACATATAAAAATGTCCACTGCTTTGTAATTTAACATATATCATAAAATTCAAAAATTCCAGAAGTTTAAAGATGGACTATTTTAGAAGGCAAATATACTTTTATTAGCATAAAAGTTATTAATAATCTTAGACATTTTTAAATATTTAAAGATCTAAAAATTTGGTATGTAACATATTCATAGTTAAAATACCATCTTGTCAAATAATTATAATTCCTGGCAGTTTATAATAAATACAAAATATTAATAAATTGAGCTTTTAGCTATACCATTTACTAAATTAAATAATAGATTGAGCTTTTATCTACATCATTTGGTAATTTGGGACATTATACAAGGTATTCCTGCTTTCCAACCTTTATTTCTAGTAAACAACAGGGAAAAAAGAAAGCTTAATACTACAGTTGTTTTAAAGATTATGTAAGATTATTATAGTAGATGTTCCATAAATGTGAGCTTTTTCTACACACACCCCCACCTCCTGAATTTTTTCTGTGGAGTTGTAGCTTATAAAAATGTATGTGGGCATGTTTTCCAGTTGAATTATAATACATATACATAGCATCGTATGAATACGGATACCCAGTTTTAGTGATGAGACAATTGAGACTTAGAAATACGGTGACTGTCCAAGGCCACATTGGCAATAAGCTGCAGATTTGAGATAAGCATCCATATCTCCTGGTTCTCAGTTTCTTGCTGCAGAGTATACATGAAATATCAATGCTAAAAATTAGGCAGCCTGTAAAAACTGGAATGCCTACAGGACATCTTCCCACTCCCACATTTTCACAATGACCTTCTTGTTTCAGAGGTGGTATCTGTGAAGCACCCTGACTTGGCTCTGACTCAACTTATTGTCTTGGTTTTGTTTTGTTTTTAATGGGGATTCAAATTCTGGCAATAATAAGGCTTGCTGGCATGTGAAATGCAAGAGTAGACTTTTCTTGACCATCTAGATTGGATAGCTTTATAAGGAGGAGACTGATGATAATGAAGAAGAATTTATGCCCAAAAGAACCTAGCATTTTTTTCAAAATAAAAGGGGTTACTTAATCTCTATCAACTAAGAATTCAATTTAAAGACTGAATAACACTATGAATCCATTTGCTGAATATTTTTCAAGATCTTCTATGACCACAAAGATTATTACAACATCATCATCTCTGTAGCTGCCTACTCACCTTTGGAAAACAAGAATATGAAACTAGAATAGATTATGCTTCATTCTGCATGATTGTTCCGAGCTGCGTGGGAGAGCTGTGTGTGTTCTTTCTTGCATATCTTTGTGGAAATATATGATAGTGATCCTGCTGGCCTGAGGATGGGTGGGTGTTGTACCATGTGGAGTTAGTTGTGTGTTTGTGGGAAGAAGGCTGTGGGAGGCTGCTGTGATGTGTCTGGAACTCACATCAGTGTATGAGTTAAGGATGAGTCAAAAGTGTATCTAACAGGCATCAACATCTTTATATGTGCGTAAGTGGAGCAAAATTTATTCTCAGTATACCTGGAATTAGATTTGAGCCTACCCATTGAAAAACCCAAGGAACCACCTTCCATTATTACCTTCACAGTTAAATATAAACCAAAGGTAGTCATGGTAGCACAAGAGGTGCCAATTTTCAAAACTATGGAAACTGTATTTCCATCACTACCGAGGAATGAAAGCAAACTTTTTAATTTACTTCCAGTTTAGAATCAGTTGTGCATTTCAACATGCTGTGCACAAGAGAATGTCAGACAAAAAAAAAAAAATGTATATAAGGCACACTCAGAATTGAGCATAGAATTATGTTTATCTTAAATGTTTAAAGTTTGTTCTTTTTTTTTTTTTTTTTTTTTTTGAGATGGAGTCTTGCTCTGTCTCCCAGGCTGGAGTGCAGTGGCCGGATCTCAGCTCACTGCAAGCTCCGCCTCCCGGGTTCATGCCATTCTCCTGCCTCAGCCTCCCGAGTAGCTGGGATTACAGGCGCCTGCCACCTCGCCCGGCTAGTTTATTTTGTATTTTTTAGTAGAGACGAGGTTTCATCGGGTTAGCCAGGATGGTCTCGATCTCCTGACCTCGTGATCCACCCATCTCGGCCCCCCAAAGTGCTGGGATTACAGGCTTGAGCCACCGCGCCCGGCCTAAAGTTTGTTCTTAATAATATGATATGTAGAGCGGAGTTTAGATCAATTGAAAATATACTTTTAATTACTCACTTCTACTAATAATATTGCTCTGAGAATTTATTAATCAATGTATTGCACATTAGTTGAAGCCTACTAATTATTCCTAGGTATACAAAGTGAATAACATCTTCTTCTGGCCCTGCAATCTATTCTAAATTAAATGCATTTTGTTTAGTTTAGTTTTTTTTTTCCACTGTAGACAATGTATATCTCTATACCTATATTTTCTGCAAAATATTAAAATTCTTGTATTACTATCCATTTCCACCAGTACGCTGCACATTTTTGAAAAAAAGTTTGATGTATTTTATTTGCATATCAGTCTTAATATAGCAGGCATTCAATAAATATTGATACATTGAATTCATACAATATAAAGATATATTAATTGAGGCATTGACAAAATGTTGTGGAAACAGAAGGGAAAGTGAAGGCAGGAAAGTGTCTAAATCACATAGGATTCTGGGTCTTGATGGGTGAATAAAAGTTTTGATTATATGTCTTAGTGTTTATCTTCCTGAAAGGCTATAGCATTAATTCCCACTCCTAATTCCAACACATCCCACTCCTAACTAGAGGAAGAAGGTATTTGGAAGTAGCCTTACTAGCCCCCTCATGAAGATGTTTTCTTATAGAAAGAAGGTACCTGGTAGTAGTAACCTTACTAGCCCCCTCACGAAGATAGTGTCCTATAGAAAGAAGGTATCTGGTAGTAGCAGCCTTACTAGTTCCCTCATAAAGATGGTTTCCTATAGAAATAAGGTATCTGGTAGTAGTAGCCTTACTAGCTCCCTCATGAAGATAGTTTCCTGGAAGGTAGTGTACAGCATTGAGTCAACATTTAAGGATAACATAAAATGAAGCCAAACTCATTTTTCAGCCAGCAGCCACATCAAAAAGGTGTTTTATAACAAACAAAATAAATAAAAGATATTCTGTAAACACTGACACCTTAAATCTTACTTCATTCATTCATTCATTTGGCAAATATGTATTATGTACCTACTGTGTACCAGGCACTCTTCAAGATTTGTGGGAAAGAACTGTTTCAAATTCCTTTCATTACTTCCCTAAAGGCAGAGACTGTGGGCCTAGCATGGCATACCTCATTCAGAATGAGGTATTTCTCCCAGCTTTTAGCTGACACATTCTAAAGTTAGCAAAAAATTACTTCAAAACAATGAGAAGCTTGTAAAATAAAGTTTGCAGATGATACATATGTTTTTCTCTTGTTGAAGTTGCTTAGCCTGACTTCTCCTTGGCAGGAGAAAGCTACAGATCCTGTTTAACATATTAGGCTCAGCAGTTAGTCCACTAAGCTTTCTCTAAAAGAAAATCAGTAATTTGGAGATGCCAGAGGATCTCTGCACCCGTATGCAGTATCTCCCCAAGGTTTTCCCATAACTAGTCCTTCTTGACATGGACTCTTCAAAGTGATAATTCAATGAGCAGACCCTTTAAAAAATCAGATGGCATGAAAAGAAATTCCCTGTCTATATACTGTTACCTCAAATTGTAGGGGGAAATGTTAGAATGAAGTCATCTTGAAATTTATATGTAATCAATCCTTGTATAGATTCTATGGTCTGGACCAGTCATACTGAATGGTGCTTGATACATAGTGTTGATAAAGCAATTTCCAGGTAATCTGTATGAGTTGTCCCTAGAAAGCTGTGTTAGATTACCTTTTGGAAACTCAGTGAGAGTATCTTCTCATTTCTAAGCTGTGACTTTTGACAAGGGCTACAAGCCTGGGAACTACATTTCCCTGAATCTCTGAGTTAATTTCCACCAATGAGAGGCACTAAAGGATTTGAAAGTAAGAAGCAAAGCAGGATGGTCTTCAACAAGCGTAAGATTTTAGAGAAGCTTCCTGTGAATCACCCACCTCAGTTCTGGAGCTGTGACCATCACCACATAGTTTACTGCACATTTTTAAACTTCCAGAACAATTCAAAAGCAATGGGACAATTTCCTTTTTTATTTTGATCCATTGATTAGGAAAGGTTTATTGAGTGCTTTCTATGACCCTGGTACTGGCAAGGCTCTGTTTATAGAAAATCAAATAAACATTTTCCTGCCCCAAAGGAACTTATTACAATTTTTATAAATATTTGATGACAACAAAAAACACAAAAGTACTCAAACCTACAGAAATTCGTGAGAGATTTCTCTCATTTACAGATAGAGAGAAGAGGCAGTACTAGTTTTCATTTCACTGAATATTGCATTCAGCAATTTGATCCTGTAAAGTTGCCAAGGCAATGCCAACTGACTATGACAGCATATGGGAGTAGACAGACATTCACGTACACAGACACAGTGATTTTGTAAGCCTCCTTTATAAGATGCCACACTAAAAATAAAAGTTTCCATCAAAATTATGTTTTATCACATTAAAATAGCCTAATTTGCCAGGCTGTGGAAAATAGATGCTAAACCACTTCTGGCAGTTTGAAATGTGATCTAAATGTAATAGAAGATGGCATTTCTTTTGCCACATGCACTTCATAGGCTTCTGGCTAAATAGTAATACAGTTAGCACAAACAACAGAGTGAGAACCTTTATCATACTCTTTATTCTTATGTACCCTAATGGACACCCACTTTCTTATATCAAACTGAAGAGATTATAATGAAGAAATGATGAATAAATCATTTAGGTCAAGTATCTTTCTATATATAGTTTAAGCCATGATTTTAAAACTAAAGCACTTATAACCTTAAAATACTTTGCGCTACATGCAGGATGTCAATTTTACATTTAACTTAAGTAAGAGACACAGAGTTGTTTTATAAGAGATAAACTGAGCATGAAATTTTTGATGTTGTCTTTTCACTGAAATCAATGACAAAGCCAAAAAGAAACAGAATAATTTGTTTTTCAGTTTGTATTTCAGTGTGGACATTTCTCTTAACAAAAGAAAAAAATTTCCTTTTACCCTTATGACACTACTTAGTTAAGCATGAATATTATATATGGAATAACTCATTAGATTAGCCAAGAGATTAACAATAATGTATTCAGGAGCACTTGATGATAAAGAAAACCAGGGCTCAAAATAACCTTAGCCAATAGAAGTCACGGACCTTTTCAGAACACAAATTTTTCTCTATTAATGGCTCTGTGGGTTCTCCACATCCTTGTTCTATTTCAAAAAAAAAGAAGAAGAAGAAGTATATTTTCCTTCCTTAACTTATTGTGAAGGGCCAAAATAATCACCTTCTTAATTAGGAAGCAAGGCCATAAATACTGGAAATCTCAATTATGTTAAGGTGAAAATAAATCATTAATAACAAAATGGTGAATACATCCAGAGAAAATTAGAAAGTTCAACTAAATTATCTTAAAAGAAAATCTGATATTTTTGTAGAAGAAAATTACTAGTATAAAATTATAGTGAAACATAAACACCAAAGGCAGGGTCAGATAAACAAATGAAGTTCACTTTAGGACCATGATCCCATGAAGACGCTTGACTAATGCCGTCAGGGCCACTAGGTAGGTGCTTGGGATAGTTGACAAGGAAAGGTCATGATGTTCCCAAGCAGGACATCTGTCTTTAGTTGGTCCCCAAACTAACAGTGACATTGCTTATTACTATGCTTGAAATAGTGAATGGATGAATGAGTGAATGAATAAATGAATAAATAAATATTAATACTCTTGATGAACCCAAGAGCACAGAAGATAAAGAAAATAACAAACACAAGAATAACCTACTTCAGTTAGATAAAGGCCATTCTCAAATTAATTGTAGACAATTTGCAGGAAATAGTTAAGGGAAAAATGTCCAAGGAAAACTTTTGATAAAAACCTGATGCTTGAAACAAAAATCAATATTTTATATTCAGTGTCTCCTGCTGAGTTTTATCATTCACACATTACCCTAAAATTAGATCCTTACTGGATTTTTTTTTACATATAAACATGATATTCCTAGCAATTTCTAAAGAACAGTATGCAAGTCATAGTCATTATGCAAAAACTAGTGATATGAATAAATATTTATCTCAGAACATATTAGTGTCAGAAACATACATACAGAATGTTTCAGAATCATAAAAAATCAGTTTATGAAGGATTCAGAGTTAAAACCACATTGATCTCTATTTAAATGTTATTAGCATAATAACTAAAATAACAAAATAACTTCTAGTCAGGGGAGTAATAGGACATAATGGATGTATAGGACATAATGGATGTATAACAATATCTCATTTAACCTATAGTACCTATGATTATTTTACGTATTTTTCAATTCCTAAATTTGGCTATTTTTCACTATGTTTTTACTTACACAAACATCATAGTAAGAAATATACTGTGTATTCACAGTAAGATTCTGGACTGCAAGTTAGTGAAATAGCCAGACTGGACTCAGGATAGACAGCAAAATATTGTTGTGTGTGTGTGTGTGTGTGTGGGTGTGTGTGTGTGTGTGTGTGTGTAGTCTCCTGTAATATTTACAGAAGTGGGGTCTCAACCAGGACCCTACATTGGAGTCACCTAAGGAGCTTTTCAAAATTACCTAATGCATAGGCCCAATCCTAGAACAAAGGAATCAGAATTTATTTAAAGTAAGGACATAGCGGCCAGGCATGGTGTCTCATGCCTGTAATCCCAACACTTTGGGAGGCCGAGGCGGGTGGATCACGAGGTCAGGAGATCGAAACCATCCTGGCTAACACAGTGAAACCCCGTCTCTACTAAAAATACAAAAAATTAGCCCAACATGGTGGCAGGCACCTGTAGTCCCAGCTACTTGGGAGGCTGAGGCAGGAGAATGGTGGGAACTCGGGAGGCGGAGCTTGAAGTGAGCCGAGATTGCGCCACTGCACTCCAGTCTGGGCAACAGAGCAAGACTCCATCTCAAAAAAAAAAAAAAAAAAAAAAAGTTGGGACATAGCATTTTTTCCAAAGATTTCCCAGGTTGTATTAATGGTGCAGCCAAGATTGAGAACTGACAGATTTAACAGTAAAAAAAATATATATGTTGTTAAAGTAACATCCTCTCTCATTAAAATTACCTGGTGAAAGCATAAAGATGGTTTTCTGTAACATAGGAAAATATTAAAGGTGGAAATTAGCCTGCAAAATATTCTATGTAAAAGTAAAACATTGAATAAAATTGTGCAATAATAGTTGCTTAAATTGTAGATCTTCATATTGTAATAATTTTCTCTATCTGTTATCATTTAGATCAAATTATAAATATCTAACCAGCCTAAAAGCCTCTCAACATGTAAGAGGATCTGTATCATCAAACTAGATGAGGAAGTAGTACTTAATAAACAATGTTCAGAAGGAATGAGGTAAATTCATTTACAACATACTCTCTCTTCTTTCTCTCAAGAATATTCAAGGTTTTGCTTAAGCCTTCTAAAAATGAAACATCAAAGTTATAGATTAAAATCTTAATTAACATTTATCTTTTAGATTTTTATTCTTTGAAAACCAATTATTATATTGAGTTTTACATACCAAAAACCATATATACTCATTGTCTTTTATTTTAAAAAATATTTTAATGTATATCTATATAACTCAACTAAAATACAGAAGTCTATGTTTTGCCTTTAACTAAGACTCCCTATCCTAGATATAGAAATTATTTTAGAACTGAAATGGGCCTTCAGGTTCACACTTTTTTGTTAAATTCCTCACTTCAAGTATATACCATTTCTTTGTGCTATAAGCATTCCAATTATACTGTTTTAGTTATTTTTAAAGGTACAATGAATTATTGTTGATTGTAATAATCCTGCTGTGCAGAATAAGATCAAATATTAGGTCTTACTCATTTATCTAACTATATTTTTGTACCCATTAATCATCCCCACCTTACCCCCTACCTCTCACTTCCTTTCTCAGCCTCTGGTAACCATCCTTCTACTCTGTATCTCCATGAGATATACTAATTTCCTTTCTTTTGGGTAGATACTTAGAAGTGGGATTGCTGGATCATATGGTAGCTCTATGTTTACTTGAAGAACCCTCAAACTGCTCTCTCTAGTGTTTATACTAATTTACATTCCCACCAACAGTGTATGAGGCTCCCTTTTCTCCATATTCCCTCTAGCATTTGTTCTTGTCTGCCTTTTGGATATAAGTCATTTTAACTGAGGTAAGATAATATCTCATTGTAGCCTTGATTTGCATTTCTCTGATAATTAATGATGTTGGGCACCTATTCATATGCCTTTTTGCCATTTGTATGTGTTCTTCGGAGAAATGTCTATTTGGGTCCTTTGCCCATTTTTTAAGAGGATTATTATATTTATTTTTCCTATTGAGTTGTTTGAGCTCCTTATATATTCTGGTTATTAATCCCTTGTCAGATCAGTAGTTTGCAAATATTTTCTCCTATTCTATGGGTTGTCTCTTTACTTTGTTGATGGTTTCCCTTGCTGTACAGAAGCTTTTTGACTTCATATGATCCCATTTGTAAATTTTCGATTGGTTACCTGTGATTGTGAAGTATTACTCAAGAAATTTTTGCCCAGATTAATTTCCTGGAGAATTTCCCCAATGTTTTCTTGTAGGAATTTCATAGTTTGAGGTCTTAGATGTAAACTTTTAATGCATTTTGATTTGGTTTTTGTATATGGTAAGAGATAGTGGTGGTCTAGGTTTCTTCTTCTACATACAGATATCGTTTCCTCAGCACCATTTATTAAGAAAAATGTCCATTCCCCAATGTATGTTCTTGGCACTTGTTTCAAAAGCAAGTTCACCTTAGATGTTTGGATTTATTTCTGAATTTTCTATTCTGTTCCATTGATTTATGTATCTGTCTTTATGCCAGTACCATGTTATTTTTGGTTACTATAGATCTGTAGTATAATTTGAAGTCAGTTTATATGATTCCTCCAGTTTTATTCTTTTTGTTCAGGATGGCTTTGGCTACTCTGGGTCTTTTGTTGTTCCATATAGATTACTGATTCAGTAATAATACATGGACCAATTCACTTTGTGAGAAATCCAGAAGCCATTTAAGGGACTGTTGAACCCCAGGCAAGTGTGTAACCGGTCACATTGAATACAGTAGGAAAGTCGGTGGCACTCACTCACCATAGTCCCTCATCCTGACTCAGCATAGCACAATCAGGATTTCACAGGGAGGGGAAAAATGAAGATTGAAACACACATCCAACATTCAGACTTTTGAGGGAGGCTGCCCAAAGAACTATTTTCTGTTTTGCCTGAATCTACATGTTGACAGGAAAAGGCACTAGGCTGGGAAATCTGAGAACAAAGGCAATGGTTTGAAGTACTCATTTATTATAGTGCCATTTTCTAGTTCAGAATGGAATGAGTAGGAGAAAATCTCCAACTCCCAACTTCTTTCTGGAAATGGAAAGAGTTGGAGTGTAAGGCCAATTTTCCAGCTTTTTGAAGGGCAGACCATGGACTGGTTTCTGTCTCATCCTACTAGGAGTGCTGATGGGACCTGGCGTACTGTAGATGGCTGAAGGCTGCTGAGAACAAAAACATCTTGGTTGCATGCTGTTGCTCTAGAGAATGTGCAGTGAGGCTGACAGAAGCCAATGTAGCTGGGCAGCTTCTCCCTCAAGGGGTAAAAAGAAGAGTGGAGCATGCATCCAACATTCTAGCATTTTTTGTTTGTTTGTTTGTTTGTTTGTTTTTATTATACTTTATATTCTAGGGTACATGTGCACAACGTTCAGGTTTGTTACATATGTATATATGTGCCACATTGGTGTGCTGCATGTGATACATATGCTCATGTGATGCACCATACAATGCTTATATGATGCACCATCAAACAGACCAATATACACAGAAAAATTCCAGAAGGAGAGAGAGGAAGGGAGTACAAAGCTTCTTTGAAGAAATAATGGCCAAAAACTTCTGAAATCCGGGCAAGGAAATGAATATGCAAATTCAAGAAGTCCAATGAGGCTGGTCATGGTGGTTCACTCCTGTAATCCCAGCACTTTGGGAGGCCAAGGCAGTGGATCACTGGAAGCCAGGAGTTTGAGACCAGCCTGGCCAACATGGTGAAACCCCGTCTCTACCAAAAATACAAAAATTAGCCAGGCATGGTGGTGCATGCCTGTAATCCCAGCTACTCAGGAAGCTAATGCAGGAGAATCACTTGAACCCAGGAGACAGAGGTTGCAGTGAGCCGAGATCACACCACTGCACTCCAGCCTGGGTAACAGAGAAAGACACCATCTCAAAAACAAACAAACAAACAAAAGGAAGCCCAGTGAATCTCAACTAGGAGGAACTAAAAGAGGCCCACAACAAGACACTTTATAATCAAATTGTCAAAGTCAAAAACACAGAGAAAAACTTGAAAGCAGAATGAGAAAATCAACTTGACACAAATGAGGGAGTCTTCATAAGACTATTAACAGATTTTTGGCAAAAACCTTGTGCTGAGGGGAAAAATGCCAAACAACACTGTATCCAGAAAAACTGTTATTTAAAAATAAAGGAGAAATAGACTTTCTCAAATAAACAAAGGCTGAGGGAAAGCATCAGTACTAGATTTACCTTAGAAGAAATGCTGATATTGGTCAAGTTGAAATAAAAGGATGCTGGAAAGCAACACGAAAGCATATGAAGATATAAAGTTTACTGGTCAAGATAAATATGTAGGCAAATACAGAATATTAGATTACTCTGATGGTTGCATATAAATCACATTTACTTTGGTATAGAAGTTAAAAAACAACAGTATAAAAACCAACTATAACTATAAAAAATATGTGAATGGATCCACAATATATAAAGATGTCATTTGTGGCATCAATAATGTAAAGTTTGTGGGAGAAGTAAAAGAACAGAGTTTTCACATGCCATTAAATTTAAGCTGGTATTACTTTAAAACAGATTGTTATCATTATAAGATGTTTTATGTAAGCCTCATGGTAATTAAAAACACCTATAAAACATACACAAAATAAAATGAGATTGGAATCAAAGCATGTCACTACAAAAAATTAAAGAAACACTATGGAGGAGAACAAGAGAAAAACAGGAACAAAAAAGCTGCAACACAGAAAACAACAAAATGGCAATAGCATGATTCTTATCAATAATTACTATAAAAATGCATGGATTCAGTTCCTCCATTAAAGACATACAGTGGCTGAATGAATTTAAAAAAAGACAAAATTATATGCTGTCTACAAGAGACTCACCTTAAATGGAGCACACGTATGCTGAAAGTGAAAAGATAGGAAAAGGTATTACATGAAAATAACAACCAAAAGAAAGCAGGGTGGCCATACTTATATCAGACAAAATAGACTTTAAGTCAGAAACTGTCACAAGAAATAAAGACCCTGTATAGTACTGAAATAGTCAATTCAGTAAGAAGATTTCATAATTACAAATACATACACAGTAATCATCAGCACACCCAAATGTATAAAGCAAGCATTAATACATATAAAGAAGTAAAGAAAGAAATAGACAGCAACACAACATAGGGAATTTCAATACCACAGTTTTAACAATGGATAGAATATACAAATACATCAATAAAGAAATAGAGGACTTCAACAATGCTATAGACCAAATAAACCTAACAGACATATACAGAACACTCCACCTAACAAGAGTAGAATCCACACTCTTCACAGCACACATAGGACATTCCCCAAAATAGATCCCTTTTTAAGTCACAAAGTAGACATTTCTCAAAAGAAGACATAAAAATGGCTAAGAAGTATATTAAATGATGCTCAATATTGCTAATCACTGGGTAAATGCAAATTATAATGAGATATCCCTTTACAACTCTTAAGATGATCATCATCAAAAAAAATTAAAAGAAGAGCAGAAGAAACAAGTGGTGGTGAAGATGTGGATAACTGGAACCCTCATGCACTATTGGCAGGAATGTAAAATGGTGTAGCCATTATGAAAAGCAGTATGACTGTTCCTTAAAAATAAAACTACCATGTGATCCAGCAATCTCACTCCTGAGTATTTATCCAAAAGAATTGAAATCAGAATCTCAAAGATATTTACATTCTCATATTCATTGTACCATTATTCACAATAGTCAAGAGGTGAAAACAATCAAGTGTCTATCAATAAATGAAGAAAATGGTGTGTGTAAATACATATATATGGAATAAATAATGAAATATATAAAGGAATGGAATATGGAATATATATTATATATAATATTCCATATATGGAATATATATTATATATAATATTCCATATATGGAATATATATTATATATAATATTCCATATATGGAATATATAACGGGATGGAATATATTGTATATAATATTCTACATATATAATAGATAATGGGATGGAATATAGAATATATATGTGTTTATATATATATATGGAATATTTTTCAGCCTTTTTCAAAAAGAAAATCTTGCCATCTGCAAAAACATGAATGAACCTAGAGGACATTGTGCTAAGTAAAATAAGCCAATCACAAAGTAAATCCTGCATGATTCCATTCATATGAAGTATATCATCAAAGTATAACATCAAAGCAGAAAGTAGAATGGTGGTTACCAGGCACTGGTGAAAGGGGTGGCAATGAGAAGTTGTTTCATCAGTAAAGAGTTTCAGTCATGCTAGATGAAAAAGCTCTAGAGATCTGCTGTACAGTAATGTATGTGTGGTTAACTGCACACTTAAAAATTTAAGAGTGTAAATTTCATGTTACATGTTTTTGCAACAATGAACCAGTTATTTTGCCTAAATATCCTATTTAAATATTTTAAGATAGGATAAATGTATCTATGTCATAAATTTATTATGAGGATGTATTTGCTAATATATGTAGAACTCATAGAACAGTGCCAGGAAATTTCTCAGGTGTTAATTTTATATAAATGTATATATTTATTTATAATATATAATAAATGTACATAAAATAAATTTATAATATATAATAAATGTATATAAAATTTATTGTTCATTTTTGTTGCTGTATAAATTACTGATGCTTAATACATTTTGATGATTGATTGATAATAAAGTATTCAAAGATATCAATAAAGTAATTGAACCAAGCACTAACAGGGATATCAATTAAACCAATGGCGAAATACTCTAGCAGGGTAAAATTTTAAAAGATGATTGAGTCAGTGTATATGGTAACCTATTATACTTTTATCATTTTGTTGTTGTTGTCTTTTTTTTTTTTTGAAATGGGGTTCTCACTCTTCCACCCAGGCTGGGGTGCAGTGGTGTGACCATGGCTCACTGTAGCCTCAACCTCCTGGGCTTAAGTGATCCTCCAACCTCAGCCTCCTGAGTAGCTGGGACCACTGGTATGCAGCATCACACCCACCTAATTTATTTTTATTTTTTGTAGAGATGAGGTCTTCCTATATTGCCCAGGCTGGTCTCAAACTCCTGGACTCAAGGGCTCCTCCCACCTTAGTCTCATAAAGTGCTGGCATCACAGGTGTGAGCCACTACACCTAGCATCGTTGTTTTTTGGTTTTTTGGATTTGTTTTGTCTTTTGTTTATTTTTCTAATTTATATTTTTAATTCAACAGCTTTCACGGTGCAAGTAGTTTTTGGTTACATGAACGAATTGTATAGTAGTGAAGTCTGAGACTTGCCATTGTTAATCTTTGTTCAAAGCAACTGGTAACAGATCTATTACTATTATTCATTATTTCCTCTTATATTAACATTCAATCCATTTTTTTATCTTACCTAACTTCAATTTAATAACATTCAATAATAAACTGAGTATATTAACACCATGCAACTGTGTAGCATTAACTGAGATTATGTGTCGATTTTGAAGCAGGAGCAAGAACCTTGGAACTAGTGCTGGATTTTCCCTATTAGCTGTGTGGCTTCAGGCAAATTACTTAACCTTATCTGGCTCACTTCTCTCATCTGAGAGGATAAGGATGGAAAACAAAGGTGCCTTCCAGACAAGTGTTTTCTCCTGAGTAACCTCAGTACCCGGGCCTTGCTGCTTCTGCCTTGCAGCACATTTCCACACACCATCACATTCAACTAATAAAAGTTCCACATTCCAAATGCACTGAAATGTATTTTTACTCAAGTTTCTGAAGACAAAGGGAGGTTGCATGACACATAGTAAATGCTCTAGAATTTTTCTTTGCCACATTCTGTCCTCCAAATATCCCCTCTCTCTGACCCCATATTTTACTTCCAAAACTATTTCTTCTCAAACCTGCCTTTAATGAGTCAGCATTTGCTTTTGTTGTAACATGCTCTCTCACTGCACCCTTCCACATTCAGCTGTATGTTATGTAGATCAATTTAGTCTCTTCAGATTTCAATCAATTATTTTTATGAATTATTCCAATTGGCCCCACAGAACAAAGAAAACATTTATAAATTCTTTTCCTTTTTATCTGTATGAAAATTTTAAAGTTTGCCAACAATTCTCTGTGTCCCAATTCTCACACAATCATGTATAACATTGAACATAATCCTAAGGAATATCCTTGAAAAGGGACTCATAGCATTGGCAGTACCAAGAGCAGCATTACTGCCAGACACAAAATGTGTAATTAAAATAGAATGACACAACGCTTTTTTCTTTTAAGCAAAAATGTAGTTGTTTAAAGAATGCATTGCAGAGCTCAAATCTTGGCTATGAAATAGAAAATAATAAATGAGTTAGAGCTATCCTTTCTTCCATTTGCAGGAGATTCTTCCATTATGTTTGTGCTCAAAATAAGATACAATCTTCTTAACGATATTGCTTTTTGAAATAGATTGCAAAATTTGTTATCAAATATCACAATAAATGAATTACAAATACTTTCAGAAATAATCTTCCCATCATTTTTGGCTCCTTTTATTTTTATTTATTTATGTTTATTAGATAAGAACTATTTAATTGTTGCTACATGTACTCAGAGATACAGTCTTCAAATAAGGAACTCCCATGATATGGAAAACTCAATTGACTAAAAGTCATTCATTTATTATTTCAGAGAATAAGACACTGAAATGATATGGAGACTTACCTAAAGCAAAGGTTGAGATGCTAGTATTTCACATTTCACCCTCGCTGGCCAATCTTGTTTTAAAAAAAAAAAAAAAAAAAAAAAAAAAAAAAGTAGGTGTACTACAAGTTTCAAAGATCTTTTCAAGGCTTTTGACATTTCTAGGCATTGTAGTTGAATTTACAAACTTACCAAATTTACTTCTCAATCATCATGGGCCCAAATAGCTAGAATATTATTTTTATCAACTCAGGTATACAGTGGCTTGTCCTTCAGTAAATTAAGAAGGCATTTATAGACTTTTCTAAATGGAATACTATTTTTGCTCTATATCCACAATTTCAGACTTTCAAAACAAGATGTTTTGGTCCAATATAAGCCCATTTAAAAAAAAAAAAAAACGAAACAAGAAGTAATGCCTTTCTCCCACATAGTTGTAGCTTACTAACCAGAAAAATACATACACACACACACGCATACGCACACACAAGATATAAGTGCCTAACTATGAGTTTTTGGACCCTTGTTCTCTGGCAGTATGTTGCTTTTTTCTTATGATTCTTTTCATATATTTTAGTAGAAATAACCAACCATAAGAAAAATGGCACATAGCTGTACCAGCATGCCAATTCTGATATCTGGTACTCTCATGGTTCCAGTTAAGTGAAACCATTTTCCTCACAGCTCCTCACAAGGAGGTAGCTTTAGAAGGATGGGACTTGTGCAACGTGACTTAGCTCTCTGTTGGCCAAACCAGAAACAGGCACTTAATTCAAGTTCAACAATAATCTATAGATTGTTGTCCAGTAACACATGATGTTGCCTGCTGAAACAAGGTAAGCTTAATTAAGCTGATTTTCTCTGGAATGTCTGCCTGGAAACAATTGAGTAATTAATAGATGGAGCTAAAGCTGAACAGATACATACACATGATCAAGAAGGTATAATCTGGGCTTAGATACAGAAATCAAATCTGAGAATGAAGAATTACAGAAAGCCAAATTCATGAGCACACAGAAGTTATGAGCTACAGAAAAGTTGAGTAAAGGAAGGACAATAAATACTGAGTCAGAAGCAAAGGAAATACCAAAAAAAGGAGAATAACAGAGTTAATGATTTGACACTCGATAAAAGGTATATGCCCACTCCATTTGGAGTACCGCAATAGCATCCTAATTGTTGCCTTGTCAGGCTAGCTCACTAGGATCCACTTAGTCTCCTACAATAGCCAGTATAGGCTTTTAAATTAAGCATCATTTCACTTGGCACCCTTGCTTGAAATCCTCCAAGATCTTCGCATTTTACTGAGAATACAATCTAAGGTCCTGTATGAGCTACTCGGTTCCTCCTGCTCCAGCCCATCTTGTACCATTCTCTCTTCCTGCTCAGTTAGCGTCTGTATTTTAAACATTTTGTCTCCAAATCTTCTCTGTATTCAGAGCTCTGATCAAATGTCAGCCCTTCTCAGAGGACTTCCCAAACCGCCCATTCTAAGTGGTACCACTCTCAGATACCACCACTACCCCCCTAAACCCTCTACCACTCACTTATACATAACCTAGTTGTATTCTCTTTTTAGTACTTGTCACTAGCTGCAGTTCTCTTATATGTTTACCAGTGAAGGTTTTCAGCCTTTCACCTCCTAGGAAATGTAGGTAAAGACCTTGCCTGTATTCCCAGTGCTTAGAACATAGTAGTAACTAAGTAAAATGCTTAAGAAAGGAATGATGAAAAGATAAAAGGAGTAGAGGATGAAAAGAGGGAGGTAGGGAGAAATGAAGGGAGAGTGGGAGGACTGAGGAAATATAATTCCTTTTGAAGAAATCTAGAGTGCTGCTTTGGAGTCTGTTTCTTATTACAGATACTGCTTTTCCTCCATGAGATCTTGAATTTTCTATAGTCCCGCAGTTTCTGCTTTGTCTGTGTCCTGATAATCTACGTTTTCCTGGTCTTCTGATGAACCTAGAGCTTAATAAATTCGTACTTATACGAAGTAACTTGCATATATTTCAATTCCTCCTTTATAACAGAAGGAAGAAAATCTTATAAGAGTAGCAGTAATGGCAGAGAAAAACTGACCATTTAAGGATACAACAGTTCTACTTATTTTTTCACTGATAAAAAAGCAAAAAAAAAGTTTAAATAATTTTATTTGGTTCTAGTTTCTATTATATCCTACAAATTATTTCATCAAAAGTTTCTAAGAAAAAGCAAAACTATTATAATCTTACCACCCATGGAATATTACTGATAATGCTTTTTGCATGCATTTTGAATAAATATTAAATCATAATGGCTGAAATTATTTGTAACCTGATTTTTTACTTATTAATGTATCAATAATATTCGCATATATTTATTCTTCTATATGCTTCTTTTTATGCCTATAGTTTATTTTATACAATGTGAATGATGTCATGTGGCTTACCATTAAGTTTTTCCTTTAGATTATGTTGAAATTTTCACAAGTATAAATAATACTGAGATGAACTTTTACAAAATTAGATTTTTATATACATCCATAATTTTTCCTTGGGATAAATTCAATGAATTACACTTTGCCATGTATTTTAATGTCATCTGAGTCACAATCATATAACTTTAAAATAACAAAAATTCAACAATCAAAATTCAATTGAATTACGTTCCTTGTTAAAAAATGGATAAGAAATAATATTTGTAGGCGGCATGAAATAGCTGACTCTTTTATTTTTTTTACATTATTGTAGCACAGTGCAGATATAATGACCAGTTTCAATAGCAGAGGAGAAAAATACTGCCTCAAAATATGCACACGAGGAACATTAACAGGACTTTAATGAGCCGTTCTTAATTGGGTTTTAAAAGAACAAAATCTATAGTGAGGAAAGAAATATAAGATAAAGTTGCCAATCAAATGACAGATTGGCAGAATTCTTATTCACAATCATAGATGCCATTAAAGTTTGCCTATCAACATCCATTAAATACAATTTTCTAAAAAACTCTGAATATCCCCAGTGACTTGAGATCAGTGCCTATGTTCCTTCAATTACAACAAGACAAACCAGGGGAAAGGAAGCAGAGAACAGATCCAGAAAGAATATATCCTTTCCGTCCATTTTTTTAAATTAGCACTGAGTTTGAAAATCCACTGAAAGAACTGCCTCACATGCTGAAGAGATGAGGATAGGCCTTTCTTAATCAGGGATGACACAAAATCAAGACATTTCAGGGCAATACCTGCAGGAAAGGATAAGTATTCCGACAACGTCAATGTCTGCAAACATCCTCTAATGCCACCAGGTAAAAAATAATCACCATCAGCAGTATCCAATGCTTATTCAGCAAGCCATGGACCTAAATGACCCTCACTCAGTTTTCTGCTGTAAGATTTACAGAGATAAAGAAGCTGAAATTTAGCTTAAAAAGAAAAGTCACTAAAAAATAACTCAAAATCAGATATATGATCACTAATAATCAGTGGTGTCCAAACTGCCAAATAGAAGGCAGTCGGTATGCACCCTTTATTTGTTTCAGAACTTGCCATAGTGTTGTGAAAAGCATTTTGAAGGATGTAGAAACTGTATGTATACAATTAATTCTAATGGTGTGGTAAAACCAATGCCACAGCACATATCGACTGTCTCTTCCTAACTGTTTCTTTAGTGAAACCACAATGGTAGCTGAAAATTGGTCATGATGGAAGTATTTACATGAAAATTTCCAAACACTACATATTGTAGCTCTTTTTTTCCCATAATGCCAATTGTTAATATATTAGTACAACCTTGGAATCCTAACTGTATTTTTGTGGATTATATATTCACATATATAAACTCTCCTGATGGATAAAGTTTACAATAAAAGAATTAGTCATGGGCTATGTTGGTTAGTGATGTTCATATTAGGTACAGAAAATGAATTTTTGGCTGGGTGTGGTGACTCACACCTGGAATCCCAGCACTTTAGGAGGCCAAGGAGGATGGATCATTTGAGGTCAGGAGTTGGAGACCAGCCTGACCAACAAGGTGAAACCCCCATCTCTACTAAAAATAGAAAAAAATTAGTGGGGCATGGTGGTGCACGCCTGTAACACCAGCTACTCAAGAGGCTGAGGCAGGAGAGTTGCTTGAACCCAGGAGGTGGAGGTTGCAGTGAGCCAAGATCACGTCGCTGCACTCCAGCCTGGGCAACACAGTGAGACTCTCCCTGAAAACAACAACAACAACAACAAAAAACACACATTTTTAATCTAGACTCCAGTGTCAGCCAAAGAAGCAACTTGATTTTTGCTTAAGTATGTTGTCTGTCTGCTGGGATGATAATTTGCAAATACAGTTTTTATGATTATATAATTTAATTGATGTGTATTTTACTTCATGTAAAATGCACAGATCCTAATACAGCTCCATGAGTTTTAACAGATGTATAACTCATGTAACTTACAATAAAATCAAGGCACAGAGAATTCCTATCATCTCTGAATGTTCTTTTGTTTCTTTTCCAGTCAAGAACCAAACTCATCTTGCTCAGGCAACCATAGTCTGATTTCTAACATTATAGATTTAGCTTTATTTATTCTAGGACACCATCTAAAAGGGATATTATAGTGAGTACGTCTTGGTGTCTGACTTATTTCACTCAGAATAATATTTTGAAACTCATTCTTGTTTCTTAATAGAAATAGGACTTATTCTTGATTCTTTTTTTAAAAAATTAATCTTTTTATTTGCCAGTAATTTTAAATTTACAGAAAAGTAACAAGAATTAGAGTAATACCACAAACAACTTTATGCCTATTAGTCAGATGTATATATCTGTTTTACAATTTGCATGTGCTCTCTCTCTTGTTTTATACATGTATATATACACACACATACATATACACACATAGTTATACATATATGTAAATATCTCCACATACATATTTTTATATAATAAATAGAACTTTTTTGAAACATTTGAAGAGTTACATGCATTATGGCACTTTACCAATATATATTCAGCATGCTGCTTAAAAATAGGTTTTCTCTTAGAAAATCTCATTACATTTTTCAACTTAGGTAATTTTGTTTTCAGCAAGGTTTTTTAATAAACTACACCATATTCTCATTTTTTTCAATAGACCCGGTAATGCTCTATAAGCTATCCTTTTCTCCTACACAGTGTCCATTCTAGAATCAGACTTCTTTTTCACTGCAGAGGAGTATTTTTTATATGATCTAAGTTGTTTATTTATGCATTCTTAGAGAGATATTTGGTTTATGTCAAGTTTAAGGCTATTATAAATAAAACTGTTGTAAACATTTTTGGCCACATTCTTTTGAGGACATGAGATATCATTCCACCAGACAAATAACTAGCAGTAAAATTATTGAGTCATAGGATAGATGTTTTAACTTTTTAAGAATTACTACACAGTTTTCTAAAGTACTTGTGCAATTTTACAGACCCCAGAAATAAAAGAGCATTCCAGTTGCTCCATACTCTCACAAACATTTATTATTGTCAGTCTTTAAATTTCAACAATCTAGAAAAATGTGAACTGGAATATCTCATTGTAGTTTATTTAACACATAGTGCCCTGATGACAAATAATGTTAAGCAATGTTTCATGGCTTATTGGCCATTTTTTATATTTTCTTTTGTAATAATCTGCTCAAGCCTTTTTTCCCCCATTATTTTGTTGATTTTGTTTTTATTATTGACTTGTAGATATTCTTCATATATCATTCATTACAGTCCTTTATTAGTTATACATATTGTGAATGTTTCCCCATTATTTGGCTTGCTTTTCTGGCAAAGATGACTTTTTATAAAGAAAATTGAAAATTTTTCATTAATTGTCCTTTTTATTTTTCTCTCTAAGAAGTATTGTACTAATATAAGGTCTAGAACCTATTGTTTTTGCTTATATAATTAGTTCTATAATCTGTCTTAATTTTGGAAAATGTTATTCAAAACAGTCAACATGCTTCTTTTCCCCCTATAGTTATCTACTTGTTTCAGAAACATTTGTTCAAAGGGTTTCCTTTCCCATGGTATGGTATTGGCACATTTTAAAAAAATACTTCATCATATATTGTGGAAATATTTATGCCCCACTAATATTTATGTCTGTGCTAATGCTAATACCACACTGTCCTGATCATTGGTAAGCTTAAAGCAAGTCTTGGACTTAGATAATATATATCCTCTCTGTTCTTTTTCAATATTATTTTCTTTTTTCTTGGGTCCCTTTGTTTTCCTATACATTGAAGTATCAGCTTATTTTTTAAAGAAAATCTTATTTTCTGGGAATGTGATAGGATTTTCATTGCATCTAGCTAAATGTGAAGTGAATTTACATCTTGAGACTTCCAACTGAGTACTCTGCATATTTCTCCATTTATTTAGTGATTTTTAAATTTGTCTCAACAATGCACTGTAGTATTATGTAGCACTATGCAATGTATACACAAATTTAATTATCTTTTATAAATTGATTTTATGTCATAGGAAGGTGCTAAATTCAATCTTTATGCTTTTCATTTCTTTATTTTGACTGATAAGACCTCAGGAGCAATGTTGGGGGCAAGGCATAGCTCAACAAAAGGCAGCAGAAAGTTCTGCAGACTTAAACGGCTCTGCCTGACAGCTTTGAAGAGAGTAGTGGTTCTCCCAGTACAGAGTTTGAAATCTGAGAATGGACAGACTGCCTCCTCAAGTGGGGCCCTGAACCCCAAGTAGCCTAGCTGGGAGGCATCTTCTGGTAGGGCCAACTGACACCTCATATGGCCAGGTGCCCCTCTGAGACAAAGCTTCCAGAGGAACAATCAGACAGCAACATTTGCCATTCTGCAATATTTGCTGTTCTGCAACCTCTGCTGGTGGTACCCAAGCAAACATGGTCTGGAGGGAACCTCCAGCAAACTCCAACAGACCAGCAGCTGAGGGTACTGACTGCTAGAAGGAAAACTAACAAACAGAAAGGACATACATACCAAAACCCCATCTGTACATCACCATCATTAAAGACCAAAGGTAGATAAAACCACAAAGATGGGGAGAAACCAGAGCAGAAAAGCTGAAAATTCTAAAAATCAGAGCGCCTCTTTTCCTCCAAAAGAAGGCAGCTCCTTGCCAGCAACAGAACAAAGCTGGACAGAGAATGACTTTGACGAGTTGAGAAAAGAAGACTTCAGACAATTGGTAATAACAAACTTTTCCGAGCTAAAGGAGGATGTTTAAACCCATCACAAAGAAGCTAAAAACCTTGAAAAAACATTAGATGAATGGCTAACTAGAATAAACAGTGTAGACAAGACCTTAAATGACCTGATGGAGCTGAAAACTATGGCACAAGAACTACGTGATGCATGCACAAGCTTCAGTAGCCAATTCGATCAACTGGAAGAAAGGGTATCAGTGATTGAAGATCAAATGAATGCAATGAAGTGAGAAGAGAAGTTTAGAGAAAAAAGAATAAAAGGAAACAAAGTCTCCAAGAAACACGGGACTATGTGAAAGACCAAATCTACGTCTGATTGGCGTACCTGAAACTGACGGGGAGAATAGAACCAAGTTGGAAAGCACTCTGAGGGATATTATCCAGGGGAACTTCCCCAACCTAGCAAGGCAGGCCAACATTCAAATTAAGGAAATACAGAGAATGCCACAAAAACACTCCTTGAGAAGAGCAACTCCAAACACATAATTGTGAGATTCACTAAAGTTGAAATGAAGGAAAAAATATTCAGGGCAGCCAGAGAGAAAGGTTGGGTTACCCACAAAGGGAAGCCCATCAGACTAATAGCGGATCTCTCAGCAGAAACTCTACAAGACAGAAGAGTGTAGGGGCCAATATTCAACATTCTTAAAGAAAAGAATTTTCAACCCAGAATTTCATATCCAGCCAAATTAAGCTTCATAAGTGAAGTAAAAATAAAATCCTTTACAGACAAGCAAATGCTTAGAGATTTTGTCATCACCAGGCCTGCCTTACAAGAGTTCCTGAAGGAAGCACTAAACATGGAAAGGAACAACCGGTACCAGCCACTGCAAAAACATGCCGAATTGTAAAGACCATCTATACTAGGAAGAAACTGCATCAACTAATGAGCAAAATAACCAGCTAACATCATAATAGCAGTATCAGATTCACACATAACAATATTAACCTTAAATGTAAATGGGATAAATGCTCCAATTAAAGGACACAGACTGGCAAATTGGATAAAGAGTAAGACCCATCAGTGTGCTGTATTCAGGAGACCCAGCACACATGCAGAGACACACATAGGGTCAAAATAAAGGGATGGAGGAAGATCTACCAAGCAAATGGAAAACAAAAAAGCAAGGGTTGCAATCCTAGTCAATGATAAAACAGAATTTAAACCAACAAAGATCGGAAAAGACAAAGAAGGTCATTACATAATGGTAAAGGGATCAATTTAAGAAGAGCATATATATATACCCAATACAGGAGCACCCAGATTTATAAAGCAAGTCCTTAGAGACCTACAAAGAGACGTAGACTCCCATACAATAATAATGGGAGACTTTAATACCCCACTGTCAACATTAGACAGATCAACAAGACAGAAAGTTAACAAGGATATCCAGGAATTTAAACTCAGCTCTGCAACAAGAAGACTTAATAGACATTTACTAAACTCTCCACCCCAAATCAACAGAATATACATTCTTCTCAGCACCACATCACACTTATTCCAAAATTGACCACATAATTGGAAGTGAAGCACCCCTCAGCAAATGTAAAAGAACAGAAATTAAAACAAACTGTCTCTCAGACCACAGTGCAATCAAATTAGAACTCAGGATTAAGAAACTCACTCAAAACCACTCAGCTACATGGTAACTGAACAACCTGCTCCTGAATGACTACTGGGTACATAACGAAATGAAGGCAGAAATAAAGATGTTCTTTGAAACCAGTGAGAACAAAGACACAACATTGCAGAGTCTCTGGGACACATTTAAAGCAGTGTGTAGAGGGAAATTTATAGCACTAAATGCCCACAACACAAAGCAGGAAAGATCTAAAATTGATACCCTAACATCACAATTAAAAGAACTAGAGAAGCAAGAGCAAACACATTCAAAAGCCAGCAGAAGGCAAGAAATAACTAAGATCAGAGCAAAACTAAGGAGATAGAGATATAAAAAAACCCTTCAAAAAATCAACAAATCCAGGAGCTGGTTTTTTGAAAACATCAACAAAATTGATAGACTGCTAGCAAGACTAATAAAGAGAAAAGAAAGAAGAATCAAAGAGACACAATAAAAAATGATAAAAGGGATATCACCTCCAATCTCACAGAAATGCAAACTACCATCAGAGAATATTATAAACACCTCCACGCAAATAAACTAGAAAATCTAGAAGAAATGGATAAATCCCTGGACACATACACCCTCCCAGGACTAAACCAGGAAGAAGTTGAATCCCTGAATAGATCAATAACAGGTTCTGAAATTGAGGCAATAATTAATAGCCTACAAACCATAAAAAGTCCAAGACCAGAAGAATTCACAGCCAAATTCTACCAGAGGTACAAAGAAGACCTGGTACCATTCCTTCTGAAACTATCCCAATCAATAGAAAAAGAAGGAATCTTCCCTAACTCATTTTATTAGGCCAGCGTCATCTTGATACCAAAGCCTGGCAGAGACCCAACAAAAAGAGAGAATTTTAGACCAATATCACTGATGAATATCAATGCAAAAATCCTCAATAAAATACTGGCAAACCGAATCCAGCAGCACATCAAAAAGTTTATCAACCATGATCAAGTCGGCTTCATCCCTGGGATGCAAGGCTGGTTGAATGTATGCAAATCAATAAATGTAATCCATCATATAAACAGAACCAAAGACAAAAATCACATGATTATCTCAATAGATGCAGAAAAGGCCTTCAACAAAATTCAACAGCCCTTCATGCTAAAAACTCTCAATAAATTAGGTATTGATGGGATGTTTCTCAAAGTAATAAGAGCTATTTATGACAAACCCACAACCAATGTCATACTGAATGAGCAAAAACAGGAAGTGTTCCCTTTGAAAACTGGCACAAGACAGGGATGCCCTCTCTCACCACTCCTATTCAACACAGTGTTGGAAGTTCTGGCCAGGGCAATCAGGCAGGAGAAAGAAATAAAGGGTATTCAATTAGGAAAAGAGGAAGTCAAATTGTCCCTGTTTGCAGATGACATGATTGTATATTTAGAAAACTCCATTGTCTCATCCAAAAATCTCCTTAAGCTGATAAGCAACTTCAGCAAAGTCTCAGGATACAAAATCAATGTGCAAAAATCAAAAGTAATCCTCTACACCAATAACAGACAGAGAGCCAAATCAAAAGTGAACTCCCATACACAATTGCTTCAAAGAGAATAAAACACCTAGGAATCCAACTTACAAGGGATGTGAAGGACCTCTTCAAGGAGAACTACAAACCACTGCTCAAGGAGACAAAAGAGGACACAAACAAATGGAAGAACATTCCATGCTCATGGATAGGAAGAATCAATACCATGAAAATGGCCATACTGCCCAAAGTAATTTATAGATCCAATGCCATCCCCATTAAGCTACCAATGAGTTTCTTCACAGAATTGGAAAAAACTTTAACGTTCATATGGAACCAAAAAAGAACCCACATTGCCAAGACAATCCTAAGCCAAAAGAACAAAGCTGGAGGCATCACGCTACCTGACTTCAAACTATGCTACAAGGCTGCAGTAACCAAAACAGCATGGTACTGGTACCAAAACAGAGTTATAAACCAATGGAACAGAACAGAGCCCTCAGAAAAAATATCACACACCTACAATCATCTGATCTTTGACAAACCTGGCAAAAACAAGAAACGGGGAAAGGATTCCCTATTTAATAAACGGTGTTGGGAAAACTGACTAGCCATATGTAGAAAGCTGAAACTGTACAGCTTATGCAAAAATTAATTCAGGATGGATTAAAGACTTAAATGTTAGACCTAAAACCATAAAAACCTTAGAAGAAAACCTAGGCAATACCATTCATGACATAGGCATAGGCAAGGACTTCATGTCTAAAACACCAAAAGCAATGGCAACAAAAGCCAAAATTGACAAATGGGATCTAATTAAACTAAAGAGTTTCTGCACAGGAAAAGAAACTACCATCAAAGTGAACAGGCAACCTACAGAATGGGCGAAAATTTTTGCAATCTACCCATCTGACAAAGGGCTATTATCCAGAATCTACAAAGAACTTAAACAAATTTACAAGAAAAAAATCAAACAACCCCATCAAAAAGTGAGCAAAGAATATGAACAGACACTTCTCAAAAGAAGATATTTATGCAGCCAACAGACACATGAAAAAATGCTCATCATCACTGGCCATTAGAGAAATGCAAATCAAAACTACAATGAGATACCATCTCACACCTGTTAGAATGGTGATAACTAAAAAGTCAGGAAACCACAAGTGCTGGAGGAGATGTGGCGAAATAGAAACACTTTTACACTCTTGGTGGGACTGTAAACTAGTTTAACCATTGTGGAAGACATTGTGGCGATTCCTCAAGGATCTAGAACTAGAAATACCATTTGACCCAGCCATCCCATTACTGGGTATATACCCAAAGGATTATAAATCTTGCTGCTATAAAGACACATGCACGCATATGTTTATTGCAGCAATATTCACAATAGCAAAGTCTTGGAACCAACCCAAATGCCCATCCATCAGTGATAGACTGGATTAAGAAAATGTGGCACATACACACCATGGAATACTATGCAGTCATAAAATAAGATGAGTTCATGTCCTTGACTTTGTAGGGACATGGATGAAGCTGGAAATCATCGTTCTGAGCAAACAGTCGCAAGGACAGAAAACCAAACACCACAGGTTCTCACTCATAGGTGGGAATTGAACAGTGAGAACATATGGACACAGGGTGGGGAACATCACACATGGGGGCCTGTCGTGAGGTGAGGGGAGGGGGTAGGGATAGCATTAGGAGATATACCTAATGTAAATGACGAGTTAATGGGTGCAGCACACCAACATGGCACATGTATACATATGTAACAAACCTGCACGTTGTGCACATGCACCCTAGAACTTGAAGTGTAATTTAAAAAATACAATGCAAAATCATCTTTGCCTTTTTTCTGATCGTAAGAAAAATGCATTCAAAACTTCACTATTAAAACTGAGATCAACTATAGGTTATTGTAGATGCCTTTTTATCAGAATGAGGACATTCTGCTCTATTCCTAGATTGCTGGGGATTTTTACTATCAATGGGTAGTAAATTTTATCAAATCTGTTGTTTTTTTTTTTCTTTTTGCATCTACTGTAACATCCATAGATTTTTCTTCCTTATTCTGTCAATGTGACAAATTACATTATATGATTACAATTTTAATAAGTTATAAATTACTTTTTTTTTTTTTTTTGAGAGAGAGTTTCCCTCTTTCGCTGAGGCTGGAATACAGAATGAGGTGTAAATTACTTTTAACAATCCACAATACGAGTGTACAATTTGATGTGCCCCAGAATAAAGAGAAAGTGGCAAGTTTTATTATAAAGAAATGTTACACGTTGTTTTAGAGGAAAGTATGTTGACACTAGTAAAGTTTTGAAGAGGAAGCAAGCTCTGAATGGTTAGTCATGGCAATGAGTAAAGCTAGTCTTAAAGTCTCAGCAGCTTGTTTTCGTAGCTATTATATAAAACTGGTTTCAGATTATTACAAGGAATTTCAGAAGCTGGGCTTGCAGAAAGAATCACATTCTTGGAGTGATGTTGTGTACCTTGAGTGCTTTTTCCTCCTGGCCTCTTGACTCTGCTTTAGTTGAATATGACAAGAATGACCCAAGTCGTATGATGGACTTTCACAATGAAAATTTTCTATTTTATGATTGTGGTGGCTGTTACATGACTATATGTATATATTTTACCAGACTAGTTGAATTGTAATTTTTAAATTTAGAGATGAATCTTTATATTTTAACTTTGACACCACAAACTCAAAAAGTTATTTTGTATCTAAGGTCTTTCATTTAGCATAATGCTTTTCAGAAAATACTATCCTTATTAAATTTAATTGGCATATTTGTCAAAAATCAACTAACCACATATGTATGGGTCTATCCTATTCCATTTATCTGTACTACCCTTAAACCAATGCCACACAGTGTAGATGCTAATCACTTTAGAATTAATCCTCAAATTATGCAGCCTAAGTTCTTCAACTTCATTCTTCTTCAAAAAAGTTATTTGTAAAGTCAAGGTTTTTTACATTTTCATATTAATTTTAGCATTTGTTTGTTGATTTCTACAAAAAGTTCTGCTTGCATTTTGAATAGGATTGCTTTGAATCGATATATAATTTTCAGATAGTTGACATGTCAACAATATTGAGTCTTCCATTCCATAAAACTAGGAAGCCAACTTTTGTTTAGTTTAATTTCTCTCAATTTTTCTTTGTATTTTTAGTGTTACATGTACTTCTCGTAATTTGTAAAATATTTCAAAAAATTCATGTTATTCATACATAGTGTTATTACATTTTCTTGATGAATTGACTTATCATAATGAAACTTACCTTTTAATCTCTGCTAATGTTCTTTGTTCTGAAATTTTCTTTCTCCAGTATTAATGTAAGCACTCCAGGTTCATTTTATGTATCCTTTTCTATCCTTTACTTTCATTCAAACTGTGACTTTATAAATAAAGTCAGTTTCTTGTAGGCAGCAGTTGGATTTTGCATTTTTATATCCAATCTAACAATTTCTGCATCTTAATTGGATTTATAGACTTTTTTTACAAATAATGTAATTATTGATATGATTATATTTCAATTTGCTCTCGATATTTATTTTCCATCCATCCCATTTGATCTTCATTATCTTTATTATTTGTTTTCTACCTTCTTTTGGATAAATTGAGGACTTAATTTTAACTCCACTGTTCACTTACTAGTAATATACCTTTTTTTTTTGTTTTCAGGGAAGTTTCTAGTGCTTACACGATGGATAGATAGAACTTTTATCCTACCTGTAGGAAACACTATACCTTTTGAGATATATTGTGTAAGAGCCATATAACATTATATTTCTATTTTCCCTGCCATCTTTTGAATCTTTTTTTTTTTTTTTTTTTTTTTTGAGACGGAGTCTCGCTCTGTCGCCCAGGCTGGAGTGCAGTGGCCAGAGAGCTCAGCTCACTACAAGCTCCGCCTCCCGGGTTTACGCCATTCTCCTGCCTCAGCCTCCCGAGTAGCTGAGACTACAGGCGCCCGCCACCTCGCCCGGCTGGTTTTTTGTACTTTTTAGTAGAGACGGAGTTTCACCAGGTTAGCCAGGATGGTCTCGATCTCCTGACCTCGTGATCCGCCCGTCTCGGCCTCCCAAAGTGCTGGGATTACAGGCTTGAGCCACCGCGCCCGGCCTTGAATCTTATTTTCATACATTTTACTTCTACATATGTTATAATCTCCATAATACTTTGTTATTTTTGCTTTAGTCAATTACATTTAAAGAGACTAAAATCACATGATGATAATTTTTACATTCATCTAAATATTTACCATTTCAAATACTATTTAATTCTTCCTCTAAATCCAGTCTTCTTTTCTGACATTTTTCTTCTCATGTTAACTTTCTGTAACATTTTTTGAAATACATTTGTAATTCTCAAATTTCATTTATCTAAAAATGTTCACATGCCCTTCATTTTTGAAAGATAATTTCACCAAAGTTTGAGGTAGACAGTTTTCTTTTTTATTTTAGCATTTTAAAGATATAATTCATTTTTTTTCTGGCTTCCATTTTTTGTATGACAAGTCAAACGTAATTCTTTGTACTGTTCCCCATAGGTGATATGTTCTTTTTACCACTTGCTGCTTCCAGGTGTTTTGCTATAGTTTTGATCTTCAGCTATTTTAATATGACATTCTTATATTCTCTCTTTGTATTCATTCTATTTGAGTTTCACTCAGCTTGTTGAATCTATTTGTCATATTTTCCCAGTTTGAAAAGTTTTTCTCCGTTTTCTATTTCCTATCTTTTTGAAATTCCAGCTTCATATACATTTGACCACTTGTTATAGTTACAAAGGCCACAAAGCTACAAATTATTGTTTGTGAATATAGTATCTCTGTGTGCTGGAATTTATATAATTTTATAAAATTTATATATTTATATGTACATTTATGAGTAAACATGTATAAATAAAATTTACCTATAGAGTATAATTAATTTATACAATATAGTTGCATTAGTCAATATTCAAGTTTACTGACTCTTTCTTTTGCAGTGTCCAATCTGCCCTAAATTTTATTGAATAAACTTACTGCTGATACTGTAAATTATTGTTTTAAAATTTCTAATCTTGTTTTGCTTGTTCGTATATCTCTAATAATGTCCTGCAGTTGTTTACCCATTCAATGTTCTATATTATTTGAAGTGTATATAATAGCTGTTTTGAAGTTCTCACCAATAAATTGCAACATCTAGGTCATCTTTGAGTCTACTTTTTGTTTACTCATTCAATGTTCTTCTATATTATTTGAAATATTTATAATAGTGTTTTGAAGTTCTCATCAGTAAATTGCAACATCTGGGTCATCCCTGATTCTACTTCTGTTGACTTTTTGTCTCTTGATTATGGTAACATTTAATTGTTGGGTTTTTTTTTGTTTGTCTGTCTAGTAACTTTTGATTAATGATATAATATATTGTAGATGATGCATTATAGAAACTTTAGATTTTGTTTTCTTCCTTTAATAATATTTGTCTTTGCACCCTGGTTTTATGGAAGTTTAGTTTTAGTCTTTGCCAATATGGTTCTATGTTTATTTTTTCCTTAGTACTAGGGTATATACCTAACCTAGGTTCATTTCTACCAGAGTGTATATATGTCATTGAGTCACCTAGAGTAGTTGAGCTTACTACTGGCTACATCTTGTAGAAGCAAAACAAAAAACGTAACAACGAAACCCCTTCTTCTTGCAACGTACTTTCAGTCCACTTTACTGATAAGGTCTAACCTTGTGCCAGTTGGCAAAGAAAAAATATTTGCAAGGTCCAGCTCCAGTACCATAATACAGAGCAAGGAAGAATGGATTTTGATAACTGACACAGATGGTATAACAGTTTCTTAATTATTTTTTAAAAATAGAAAGGAAAGTAATTATAGAAATATTATTTTCAATTTCTAGTCATCTGGTAGACCCAAACTCCAATTGTTGTCCCTTCATCCCCTTAAGACTGTTATTTTTGTTTAAATTCTATTCATCCATGCACCATCCCAAATTTGGAAGTTCCTTGTCAGCTAATTGCAAAAATCTGGGCCATCTGTGTGTTTGTTAGAACCTACTTGTGGTTCAATAGAAAACCTGAGGTTTCCACTGAGACCCTCTAAATTGGCAGGTCTAGAACTTCAAACTCTTCTCACCAACATCTCAGCAACAGCTCTCTTGAGTCTCACCTCACCCTGTTGGGCAGTATTCTAAAGAGTCTTGCTAACACCCCAACGGGAAGCTTCCCAGGCAGACTTACCACCAACTTAGTAGGCTGTTTCCTAGCACATTTTACTAGAGCTGGAACGGAAAGATACCTAGAAAATTTCCCTGGAACTCTAGTGAGTGTTTTCCTCCTCACAAGTCTTGGCCTGTGACATCTTAGCAAACTTCTCCACCATTCAGGGTTCCACAGCCACTGCTTTTCTCTGAATACTCAATCTCAGCCATATTGTTAGGTACCTCTTTGAAATCTATTCCTTCCTTGAGTACATTCCCTTAATCCTGCATATGGTATTCCAGTATTCTCTCAGATTCCCTTTACTCTGTCTTAGTAGTTAGTCTTATTATACTATCAATAATTATCTTCAAATTACTGGTATGGTTTCTGTCTCCTTAATGAAAACTATAGGTTTAACTTCAATGCATATGACTGAGGTTAACTTAAGAGCAAGCTAAGTTTGATGCTTGAAAATCTACAAATGGAATAACAGCAAGAAATCGATTTAAAGTGATTAAGATAGGGAGACAGGGGAGGCAATGTTCAACATGAAGTCTGTGCACATTCTTCAAAAGTAGGATCTAAGAAATATAATGAAGTCTTCAATGTACGATGCTCCTATGATGGTGAGCACTTACGTTTTGTGATGAAGTTGAAAGAAAACAAACAAAATAATCTCCTTATTATGACAATCATCACAATCTTGAAACAGATGTTTTATCTGTAAACATAATTGAAAATAATCTGAGGTCATTTTAACAGCTAATCCAAAACTTTAAATGTGTACCCTGTGATAAGTGGGACTTCTACTTGATTATATATATTTTTTAACTTGTAAACATGGGTTCAAATACTTCTTTCAAAGTCTATTACTCAGAGTACCTGTGATTTCCTCACATTCTCTCCCCCCAAATAATTCATGTATTTCTCTCCCTTCAGTCTCACCGCTGCTCTTTCTTAACACTTGCTTTTGGCGGCGTTTATTCTTTGTTGTCACAGGTAGAGACTATGAGCCTAGAAAACTGGTAAGTACTGGGTTTTGTTTTACCCCTAGGTACTTGAAGCAACTAATTTCTTTTCCGCTGCCAGTAGGAGCTGAATTTTGGGAGATGCACTGCTGTTTGCTATTCTTGAAGCGTATTGACTCTAAGTGTCTAGGAACCACCTACTGTGGCTAGGGAATGTGACCTGGCTTTTGCAGTTTCCAATGAAAAAGTGTTCGTTTTGTTAGTGATAAATTGTTTCCCTCTAAAATATTGCTGAAAGATCATTGCCACCAGCTACTGCTCTTTTCAGGAAAGAGAACTTTCATTTTGGCAGCATATTGACTGATATAGAGAAATAAAAGGACCATATCATTAAGGGACCCCATAGGGCTTGCAAACTTGTTTATTCAGAATGATGGTAATTGTCAAATTAATGAGTATTCTGATTTATAATCATATGAAGGCATTCTGCTCAACTCAAAAGGTATTTATGAAGCATCTGGCATATGTTCAGCATCATATTAAAGAGGAAGTATTTGTAATTTTTAAAATGTTAAGGCCCTAGAGTCAAACTTTCTATATCTGAAATTTAGCACTTGCATTTAATACACGTGTAAATGTAGGCAAGTCTTTCTAAGCCCCAGATTCCTCATCTATAGATAGAAATAATATTTTCTACCTTGAAGAGAGAATGCATATTTCCCTAGAATTATTCATAATTATTTCAACAAGTTTTTAACAATATTGTGGTATTATATGAAATTTTTCTTGCCCTCAAGCTTTCATAAAACAGAAAATAAAACACATAATAAATTGTCAGGTCCCATAAACCAACAATATAAGTTATACTAATATAACTTATACAAGTATATGTGTTATATATATTATATATACACACTATAATATACATACATATGTAATATACATACATATATATATATATCCCACAAGATATTAAGTGGTTGCTAGCCAAAAAACAAAATAAGAATTATTTCATTCCCCTGTGGATTTGGCTAAAATATTGGTAATAAAATCAGGCACAACTCCAACTGAAGACATTGGTGAAAAGCCAAGCTGGGTCTACAAGGAATCACATATTTTGAGACATATATTTATGCTGTTATTATGATCACTAGCATCTCACTGTATCAAGTAAAAAGATCATCACATCCTTGAGAGTAGGGCATGTTTTGCAAGGGAATGATGTTTTTCTTTATTTTTATGCTTCTGTACTAATAGGTTGGTTCAGTAATATGGTAGACCATTGGTTTGAGTGAGGAAAGGGAACAGGTTGAACCTGCTCCAAAGAAAAGACCGACATATATTACTGATGCTGGAAGTTTCCCCAACTTTCTCTCTTTCTCAAGGTCTGATTGTTCATATTTTTCTGTCGATTTTGTGAGCGTCTCTATTTTCCATAAACTTCTTTTACTTAAATTAGATGAGTTGGTCTCACTTATCAGCAATCAAAGGTCCTTAACTGTTGCAAATCTGTTCAAAAAATGTTTCCTCAAGTGTTGAAAGTAAAAGAAGGTACTCAGAACTTCTTTCAAGTTTTTTAATCCATGTACAATAAAATGTATATATGATAGAAAAAAATTATTACATCATTTAACACTTTCATGATCTCATTTTCTCTAAATTTGTAGCCACTGTTCTCAGGTCAGTCATTTATTATTTTTATTGATGTACATACCATAAAATTTACCCTTTCCAGTGTTTTTCCTTTTCTTTTTTTTTAACTATAGTCACAAAGTTTCACAACCATCACCACCATCTAATTATAGAATATTGTCATGATGCTCCCCCAAAACTCCTCCCCCTTATCTGTCACTTCCCATTCCCTTTTCCCTAGTCCCTGGCAAACAGCAAACAGTAATCTACTTTTTTCTCCCTGGATCTGCCAACTGTCAATATTTCATATAAATGGAATCATATAGTAAGTGTCTGACTTTTCTTACATGTTTTCCAGATTCATCTATGTTGTGGCAGGTATTGGTACTTTATTCTTTTTTATGACTAAATAATAATATTCTACTGTGTAGATATACATTTTGTATACATTAATTCATTGATAAAAATATAGGCTGTTTCTACTTTTTCACAGTTTTGAATAATGTTGCTATGAATATTTATGTTAACATTTTTGTGTGCACTTTTGTTTTCAATTCTCTTGAATATATATAGTCATCTCTTGGTATCCATGAGGATTTGGTTAAACCCAGAACCCCACCAGATACCAAAATCCATGATTGCTCAAGCCCCTTATACAAAATGATGTAGTATTTGTATATAACCTATGCATGTCCTCTCATGCACTTTAAATCATCTCTGGATTACTTATAATACCTAATACAGTGTAAGTGATATGTAAATAGTTGTTATACTGCATTATTTAGGGAATGATGACAAGAAAATGTCTATACCTGTTCAGTCCAGAAACAATCATTCTTTTTTGAAACAATATTTTTGGATCTGAGATTGGTTGAATCCATGGACGCAGAACCCACAGATACGAGGGGCAACTGTCCCTAGGAATAGAATGGCTATGTCATATGGAAACTCTGCATTTGACTTTTTGAGGAACTGCCAAATTGTTTTCCAGAGTAGCTCTCAGGTCAACTCAAATAGACAAATCAGTCTCTGAATATGATGCTTGCAAATAAGTAATTAGTATGCCAAACTCTGCATAATATATCTGAACCTAAAGGATTCCCAGATACCAGCCATATTGCTGTTAGAGTATTGTGATGGCTAATTTTTTGTGCCAAATTAACTGAGTCATGCGATGCCCAGGTAACTGGGTAAATATTATTTCCGTATAGGTCTGTGAGGGTATTTCGGGAAGAGATTAACATTTGAATTGGTACATGAGTAAATCAAATGGCCCTTCCCAATGTGAACAGGCATCATCCAATCTGTTCAGAAAAGAGGAACATCAAATGAAGTCTTGAACTGAGACATTGATCCCCTTCTGCCCTCAGCACTGTAGACTTTCAGGCCTTCAGACATGGATGAGAATCCCTACCATGCTCTTAGGTCTTCAAACTAAGCCATCAACTTTCTTGAGTCTCTAGCTTGTAGACAGCAGGTTATAGAATTTCTCAGCCTCCATAATTGTGTAAGCCAATGCATTAAAATATATCACTTCCTTGATATGTCTTTATATATGCCTTTTTGTTCTATTGAGGTCCTCAATAGATTGGATGATGCACACCTACACTGGTAAGGGTAGATCTTTACACAGTCTACTAGTTCAAATGATCATCGCTTCTAGAAATACCCTAATAATACAGAAAATACATACAGGAATATATGTAGATATGTCTCCTATTGTTTCTGTTTCTCTGGAGACTCCTCATTATTAGAAGTACAATGGTGGTTCCTTTTTCTGGACATGTTAAGAGAAAGCTTACTAATGAGAGACTGTTATACTCTGTGACTGATCAAGTCCTCAGAGAAATTACCTGATTTGACAATGTTTATTTACTTGCCAAGAAGAATCCAAGACTTTTTGATGTTTGTAAAAAAAATAATAACAAGTAGGATTTAGTATGATAGCATGAAAGTTTTTTCCCAGGTGACTAGTATAACTGGTTTGTGAAAAATGCGTGAAACCCAGTCAGGGGATTTCAGTTCCAGTTCCTGATTCCCCTATGTAAGGCACCTAGGTACGGGCTCTTACATTCTTGGAAATGAGTTTTACCATCTCTAAACAAGAAGTATAACATTCATTCTGCTACATCTAATTCACAAGAGCCCTTTAGCTAAAATAAGATGATTGTATTAGTCAGGATTCTCCAGAGAAACAGAGCCAATGTGATATAAATAGATATATGAAAGGAGATTTATTATGGGAATTGGCTCAGGCATTTATGGAGGTTTAAAAGTCCCAGACATCTCATGATGAGCTGCCTGTAAGATGGAGACCCAGGGAACCTGGTAGGATAATTCACTTTGAGCCCAAAGTCCCCAAAACAAGGAGCTCCAGTGTCTGAGGGCAGGAGAAGATAGATGTCCTAGCAGAAGAGAGAATTCAATTCACCCTTCCACTGCTGCCTTTTTGTTCTATTCAAGCCCACAACAGATTGGATGACCACCCTACATTGGTTAAGTGTGGATCTTCTGCACTCAATCCACTCATTCATATGATAATCTCTTCCAGAAATATCCTCACAGATATGCCCAGAAATAATGTTTAACTATACGGTCACCACTTAACCCAGTAATGTTGACAATTAATTTAATATCATATGATATATAGACAACTTTTAAATAAATTATCAGTTTCTTTAATAATGTTATGACCTATTATCATAACATTTTTTCCTGTCTTAAAAAGACAGTAGACAGTGTGATTATAACTTATGCTTTTATGGGTTTTAACACAGTCTACATTTAATTCAAGTAACCAGAAAGTATACAATAAATTATAATTAAACAGTCTGTCTAAACGTTTAAGATGAAGATTTTACTCAATGGTATTCAATATTCAAACAAACTTTAAGAAACCATAACTTCTGCTAATTTCTGGTATAACTTCAAGTATAAGAAGATAATTCCTCTAAATCTTTTGTTGTTAGAGCTTTTTTTTTTTTTTGCATTCATGTTATATTTATATAAACTATTAAGTCCTTGGTTTCAGAGGCTGCAAAGCAAAGATGTTATGTAATGGAGAGAAGACAGAGTTGGGTACAAAAATCTAAATCCAGAGTCTGTTTCTTACCACCTGAATGAATGTGGGCATAGACTAATGCTCTCTGGCCCATAAATTGTTCAATGATGTAAGGTATGCAATGATACTTCTCTCAAAAGAATGTTGAAGGAATTAAATAATATGCCATTAGCAAAAGTCACCTAGGAAAAAACTCAAAAAAAGGATATTCTTCCCTTCTTTCTTTTTGTAAACCTTAGGTTTTAGGGCAGCTCCTTATATGGTAAACACTCAACACAAAATGTATTGGGGATGATAAAATTTGATCTTGCAAGTGTGTCACTGCTAGTTTTTTAATAATTATTTTTAATATATTCTCAAAGATATGACAGATAGTTGCTATTTTAATATATATTTATTCTGAAACTAGTAATAATTAATATCAATGATATATTGTTGAAAATACAATTTTTTGAGAAAGAAAAGGTATTCATTTCCCCACCAAAACATACAATACTACTGTGATAATAATTAGTGCTGACCCCCGACATTGCTTTATTCTCCCCATAACAGGATGGAGAGATTGTACTTCTCTAACTCCTGGAAATTAAGTATGACCACGTTTTGGCCAACTGAATATGAGAAGTGGTATGAATCACTTTCTAACAGAGTCTGAAGCATCAACATGCTGTTCTCCACTTGCCTTTTCCCTCTGACTGGACAATTGGCAATGTTTTGAAGAGCACTGATTCTCAATCTGGGCGATTTTGCCCCCTCAGGGGATGATTACAATCTCTGGAGACATGTCTTGGTTGGATTGAGATGAGGAGGATGCTACCTGCATCTAGACAGTAGCGGCCATGTCTGCAGTGAATATTCTACAAGGTGCAGGATAGCCTCCTCAACCTTTCTCTGATCCTGGGGCAATAAAAAATCATCCAGCCCAAACTGGAAATAGTGCCACTGTGGAGAAACCCAACTTGGAGTAAAGATTTGGATCTTAGCCCCTAGTTGTTCAGAAACAGAGGAAGTATAATCAAGAAATAAACCTTAGCTCTTTTAGATCATTAAGAGTTTCAGGTTGTGCATTATCACAGCATAGCCTAGCTTTTCTTAACTGACACATTTATTTTGCAATTTGGGTGAAATTAGAACACAATGCACTTCCTCAAGTAATGCTTAAATAATGTGGTTCCAATATTTTTGGATTTAATATCCATTTAATACACGACTGCTGGGCTGACAATTGAGGCAGGATTTATATAAAATGGAAAGTAAGTTGATCATTTCAAATTTCAAGATAGTTTAACTCGCCTTTAGAGGAAAATGATTGTTCATCAGAAGCATCTGGCTTTAATGCTTAACGTCATTTCTCTAAGATACTCAAAAATTCAGGCAAATACGTGAAAAAAAGATTATAAAATTTGATTTTGAACACGAGACTGCAGCTTGCATGCTTACTGAAAAAAAACTTTCATATCATTTAGAAATAGTTTAACAATTTCTACTATTTGCCTATGAAATAATTCAATGTACAAGTTGAAATAATCATAAAATGGCTACTTTGATGTATAGCTTTATGAAAGAAATTAAGAAAAAGAACAAATTTATAATGACAAGAATTTTTTACATAAGAAGTATTTCTCTTAATGAAAAATATTAGTTGTGATATCAGGCAGATGTAAACAGGCAATTTTAATTTCTGCTCTCAAAGTCACATACCTTCTCTCCTCCAGACATTTCCTATGATTCCATTTACTTTTTCATTGATTACTTTAGTTAATATATTCACCTAAAGAATTAAAAAGTATATAAAGATAAATAGTAAAATGTTTTCCTCCCAATGAAACCAGCCACCTATGACCACATGGATGGTTCATGGCTGCTCACGAAGGGCACCACCTAGAACTGGGCACACACTCACAACACGTGCAGCCACCCCTCACTAACCTCATTCACAGTAACCTTGTTATTAGATTCATATCGATATGCATATATTCATTTACTTATGCATCTATATGCATATATAATATATGCATAGTCATATGCAATATATGCATGCAAATATAGATACATACATCCATATGCATATGGAAATAAATGTAAATTAAATTGTTATCCCCTTTTTACTGTTTTTCTTACACAAAACACATGGCAGGGGAGAAAGTTATCTCCATGTCCATTCACAATAAAGGGCTCTCAAAGAGAATACCAGACTGTTCTACAAACCTTAGGAAAATAAACTCCAATAAAAGTCAAAGCAATTATTTAGGCAGACTGAAGTAAATGTAGTTTATGCTTGGCAATTTCCAGCATCTCATTGCAGAATCTGTTGTCCTTCTCTTTACGTATACTTCAGATAATATATGTCTCCTGCCACTCAAAGCCTCTCATTTTCAACTATTTTTTTTGGCAGTACTAAGTAATGAAGCTTTGCTTCATTATTAATGACATTATCAAGGTCAAATATCCTGTTGACCTTGTTAGCACATATTTTATATTTCCCCAGTGTTATACATCTGATGATCTGATGCATAATAATGTATTAATTATTGATAAATGCTATAAATGCTACCTTTGGAGATAAATATATACTGTGATTTATTTTTGCTAAAATATTATATAAGGTTGCATTTCCAAATGTTTTATTATTTTAATAGTTTGGGGGGAACAGATGGTATTTGATTACATGGATAAGTTCTTTAGTGGTGATTTCTGAGATTCTGGTGCACGCATCATGCGAGCAGTGTACACTGTACCCTATGTGTAGTCTTGTATTCCTCATCCCCCTCTATCCCTCCCCGCTGAGTCCCCAGAGTACATTATATTGTTCTAATGCCTTTGCATCCTCATAACTTGACTCTCACATATAACTCAGGACACACAATATTTGGCTTTCCATTCCTGAGTTACTTCACTTAAGATGATGGCCTCCAACTCCATCCAGGTTGCTGTGAAGGCCATATTTCATTTCTATTTATGGCTGATTAGTATTCCATGGTATACATATACCACATTTTCTTTATCCATTCATTGGTTGATGGGTATTTAGGCTGGTTCCATATTTTTGCAAATGCAAATTGTGCTGCTATAAACAAATAACTTCTTTTCCTCTGAGTAGATACCCCGTAGCGGGGGTTGCTGGATCAAATGGTAGATCAACTTGTAGTTCATTGAGTCTCCATACTGTTTCCCATAGTTGTACTAATTTACATTCCCACCAGCAATGTAAAAGTGTTCCTTTTTACCACATCCACGCCAACATCTTTTTTTTTTTTTTTTCCTATTGTGGCCATTCTTGCAGGAGTAAGGTGGTATCACATTGTGGTTTTGATTTGCATTTCTCTGATCATTAGTGATGTTGAGCATTTTTTCATGTTTGTTGGCCATTTGTATATCTTGTTTTGAGAATTGTCTATTTATGTCCTTAGCTTACTTTTTGATGGGATTATTTGTTTTATATTTATTTATTTATTGAGAGAGAGGCTCATTCTTTCATTCAGGGTGAAGTGCAGTGGCAAGATCTCAGCTCACTGCAACCTCTACCTCCCAGGTTCAGGCAACTTTCTTGCCTCATACTCCCAAGTAGCTGAGATTACAGGCACCTGCCACCATGCCTGGCTAATTGTATTTTTAGTAGAGACGAGCTTTCACCACGTTGACCAGGCCGGTCTTGAACTCCTGACCTCATGATCCGCCTACCTCAGCCTCCCAAAGTGCTGAGATTACAGATGTGAGCCACCACACCTGGCCTATTTGTTTTTACTTGCTGATTTGAGTTCCTTGTAGATTCTGGGTATTAGTCCTTTGTTGGATACATAGTTTGCAAGTATTTTCTCCACCTCCATGGGCTGTCTGTTTACTCTGTTGATTATTTCTTTTGCTGTGCAGAAGACTTTTAGTTTATTTAAGTCACATTTATTTATTTGTTTTTGTTGCATTTGCATTTGGGTTCTTGGTCATGAAGTCTTTGCCAAAGACAATGTCTAGTTTTTCCAACATTGTCTTCTAGAATTTTTATGTTTCTAGATCATAGATTTAAGTCGTTGATCCATCTTGAGTTGATTTTCATATAAGGTGAGATAAGGATCCAGTTTCATTCTTCTACACGTGACTTATCAATTATCCCAACACCATTTGTTGAATAGGGTGTCCTTTCCCCACTTTATGCTTTTGTTTGCTTTGTTGAAGATCAGTTGACTGTAAGTATTTGACTTTATTTCTGGATCCTCTATTCTGTTCCATTGGTCTACATGACTATTTTTATGCCAGTACCATGCTGTTTTGGTAACTACAGCCTTGTAGTATAGTTTGAAGTTGGGTAATGTAATGCCTCCAGATTTGTTCTTTGTGCTTAGTCTTGGTTTGGCTATGCGGTTTCGTATAAATTTTAAGATTGTTTTTTCTAGTTCTGTGAAAAATAATGGTGTTTTGATGGGAATTGCATTGAATTTATAAATATTGCTTTTGGCAGTATGATCATTTTCACAATACTGTTTAAAATACTGCATGTTATGTTTGAAAACTTCATTTTTAAAACACTTGGAAATTTTTAGAAATCACACTATTTAAATCCAACCTTCCAGATATTAGAAGCCTTAAAATATAGAAAAATAAACATTAGCCTTAGAAATGAGGAAGATATTATCCATATACTAAGATAATCAAGGTGTTTCTAAATTATGTAATGCAGATTGTCCCAGAGTAGGAGCCATATAGGACCAACTGGTCATCCTCACTCATGAAAGAACAATATACTCAGAAAATAAGGAAGGACTTGACAATAGTAACCTCTAACTAAGATAGGTGAGGGCTTTGACTCATGACCAAAACAATAAGCTACTACAGTGGCTTAGTGGCTTACTACACAGGAAACCACTGAAGCAATGGAATGATACCACAAGAAAGGAGAAAGAATCCATCCCAAAGAATAAAAATAAGGTATTTTCTCTATGTAATATATTTACAATAAGAAATCCTGTTGTCAGAAAAATATTTATTTTTGATCCTAAGTTTTAAAATATGTTGTAGCAGAGCATGATTGAGAAAATTGTCAATGTTCCACCTTAATAAGGATTACTTTTGTCTGTTCAACTGGACACACACACCTCATCCAAAATGACACAGCACAGAGCAGAAGAAATGTGACCTAATGATGGAGACTATCTCCAAGTAACTAAATTTTGAGCAGAATCATGCAGGGAATGACTACAGTTTAAGCTGACATATTTGATGACAGTCTCTGATGACAAAGTTCTTGAATTTTTCACTGCTTGTTTATTCAACTTGCCCTTCAATTTTCTAAATTAGCTCATATTTCCAATAAATCCCTTTAAGTGTTTCAGTTCCTAAAACAAAATAATTTAATTGAATTTTTATATCCACAAGATCAAAACACATCTTTGGCGTTAGAGCAAATAATCATGGGAAAAGAAAAACAATGAGAGCTTGAAAAACTTGTAACAAGAAACATGAGGTCAAGTTTTAAAATATGATAGAAGCTTCGAAAAACAAATTAATAACTGAAGAAGATCTATTTAGTAAAAATGGAAGACTACTGTAAGAAATTCAGCCAGTATTCTGACAAGAACAATAAGCAATAAAAAGTAAATGATTGTTGTTGACCAAATGTTTGTACTCTTCCAAAATTCATATATTGAAGCCCTAAACCTCAGTTTATGCTATATTTGGAGATGGGGCCTCTAAGGAAGTACTTAAGATTAAATGAGGTCATAACATTGTGACTTTGATCTGATAGGTTTGGTGTCCTTATAAAAAGAGATACCAAATTTCTCTTTCTCTTTCTCTCCTCTGTCCCTCTTTTTCTCATGCACTGAGAAAAGCCATATGAGAACCTAGCAAGGAGGTAGCCATCTGCAAGCTAGTAAGAGAACCCTCACCAGAAACTAAATCCTATAAACCTTTTATCTTGCATGTCTAGACTCCACAAATGGGAGAAAAAAAATTATCTGTTGAAGCCATCCAACCTGTTGTATGTCGTTATGGCAGCCCAAGCTGACTGATAAAATGATGAAAGAAAAAGGGAACAGATCCAGGAAATTCAGTCTATAAGAAGAAAAACAGCTTAATGAATTCATGAAAATACAAGGCAAACGGACCCAAAATAATGATCAAATAAATAATGTAAACATTCCTGAGCTGAAAATGACCATTAATTGAATATCTAAGGTTTTCACCAAGTACCAAAAAGAATAAGTTTAAAATAAATAGAAATATTTCTATGAACAAAGACCATCTCTACAGATATCAAAAAAAGTTACTCACAAAGAAATTTTAAAATGAAACTATATTCATGTGACTGTAATAATTAAAAAATTAAGAATTGATTAATGTCTGCAGTGTTTTGAGGAAATATTATTGATACTTCAGAATGATATATCGCAACTAACATTTTCATAGGACAATATACTAGTTAAGTTGTGCTGAATGTTGTAACTAAATACCTCAACATATAAGTTAATTAACACAATCAAGATTTATTTCTCCTTCAACTCACAATTCATCTTAGCTTGAGGATGATCTGTTCTATGCATTCAGGGATTCAAGTTTCTTCTATGCTTAGTCAGAAGAGACATATTATTTCCTTAGATTCCATGGATGAGAACTGGCAACAAGGTCAGACCTCAACAGAAGGGGATTCAAAAATATATTTAACTGCACACCCAGGTAAAAGAAACAAGTTTGACAAACATTTAGGCAGCACTGTCCAAGAGAACTTCTTATGAAAATAAAAATGTTCTATTGTGCTGTCTAATATGGCCAGCACTAGCTATATGAGGCTGTCTTTGTCTCTTTAGTGTTGTTATAAAGGAATACCTGGGGCTGATTAATTTAGGAAAAAAAGAGGTTTATTTGGCTCACTTTTCTGTAGGCTATACAAAAAGGATGGTGCCAGCATCTGCTTCTGGTGAGAGACTCAGGATGTTTCCACTCATGATGGAATCCAAAGAGGAGCTAACATGTGCAGACCACATTGTGAGAGAGGAAGTGAGAGAGAGCAAGCAGGTACCAGGCTCTTTTTAACAACCAGCTCTAGGAGGAACTCTCATGGGAACCAACAGAGTGAGAACTCACTCATTACCATAAAGTTGGCCCTAAGCCATTCCTGAAGGAGGGACTCACTCCTATGACCCAAACATCTCCTACCAGGCCCCACTTCTACCACTGAAGGTCAAATTTCAACATGAGGCGTAGTGGGCCAAACAAACCGTATCCAAAGCATAGCAGAGGTTACTTAGCATTTGAAATGTTGCTAAAGTGACAGAGAAACTATTTAATTTTTCTCAATGTTAACACATTTAAGTTAAAATAGCCACACGTGACTAGCGGCTTTCCTATTGGAGAGGGCAGACCACCTGTTTCTGCCACAAAGTAATAGAATGTGTGGTCAAGGATGTTATTGAGAAGTATTGGTAATAATAAATACATGGGGGCCAGGCACAGCGGCTCATGCCTGTAATCCCAGCATTTTGGGAGGCTGAAGCGGGCAGATCACTTGAGGCCAGCAGTTCAAGACCACCCTGGCCATCATGGGGAAACCCCATCTCTATTAAAAGTCAAAACAACACACAAAAAGTTAGCCAGTCATGGTGGCATGTACCTGTAATCCCAGATACTCAGGAGGCCAAGGCACAAGGAATCACTTGAACCCTTGAGGTGGAAGTTGCAGTGAGCCAAGAGTGTGCCAGTGCATTCCAGCCTGGGCAACAGAGCAAGACTCTGCTATAAAAACAAAACAAAAAATAAATGTCTGGAGACAAAACAAGTATCTACCAAGTTGGGAATGTGTGATATTACCTCCTCAGTGAATGGTTAAAGTATTACCTGTTGAATCTTGGTGCATAGTTCATATGCCTGTGCAGGATAGAAATTTAGGAGGCTTTGGGAAAAATATCAGAATATCAGCTTGAGTTGGCTTCCCATAAAACCTCCACAGGGTTCTGCAAATAGTACCATGCTTTGGTTTGAGGCAGTAGTCCTCAAAGTATGGCCTGGAACCAGCAGGACCAGCATCACCTGGGAACTTATTAGACAATGAAATTTTCTAGCCCCATCCCAGACCTACTGAATCAGAAATTAGGGGTGGGGTCAAGCAATCCGTGTCTAATAAGCCCTCATGGTAATACTGACACTTGCTAAAGTTTGAGAGCCACTGATCTAAGGCAATAGTTCTCACTCTAGCTGCTCATTAGAATTAGCAAGGGAACTACAAAAAATAGAGTTGTCATAGTTCCGTCCTCAGAGATTTTTATTTAATTGTTATGTGGTAGGGCAAAGTATTTTTAAAGGCTCCCCGGGTGATTCAAACGTACAAACAGAATTGAGAACCAAAACTGAGGAGACCCAAACTAAAAGCAGAAAAGGAAACAGAATACAATTCAACTTTAATACCAAAGACTTTTTCTGCTTGTTTCCCATAGTGCAAACCTACTGAAAGTCAATCATGGATTTTGGATAATTATAATAGCTCGATTCTCTGAAACATTTTAAATTTCACATGAGTGAAGACAAGGGCAATAATAGTTCAAATAGAAGAGAGAGCCTGGGCCCTTTGTGGTGTCAGGAAATTGAGAAAAGTTTGAAGAAAAGTCTGAACTCCCTGGCCCGGCCTGCTACACAATTCGCCTGACAAAGCCTCTTTAAGATGAATCCTGGGATATTATTCCCTTAGACTCCTCTCTTACCCTAGTACTGCTCACTGCTCTAAGAAGTCAAGGCCCATTCTGGAAGAAGTATGATCAGTGTGGTCACACGCACAGACTTAGGAACCAAACTGCCTTGGTAGGACCCTGTTCTACCTCTTGTTAGCTGTGTAACTTGGAAACATAAGCGAACTTCTTTATGCCTCACTTTTCTCTTCTAAAATAAAATATATGATTTTACCTACATTATTGGGTTGCTTAAAATGGTGGATGAATGAATGCATTGCTAAAACACTTAAAATAGTGCCTTACACTTATTATTAGGGCCAGAAATAAGATTAAAATATAGAGTCCATGCTAGCTTGTTGCTAAGAAACAAAAATCAGAAAGGCAAGTGAATGTTAAATGACCATGAGTTAGACATTGGTTATTAGCTATAACAATGATTTTAAAAAATGCATTATATATTATATGAATAATTACATGTGTAGAAGCATCAATAGTGTATTAATCCATTCTCAGACTATTAAGAAATACCTGAGACTGGGTCATTCATAAAGAAAAGAGGTTTGATTGGCTCACGGTTCTGTGGGCTGTACAGGACGCATGGCAGCTTCAAGGGAGGTCTCAGGAAACATTCAATCATGGTGGAAGGTGAAGGTGCCACAGGTACATCTCACAGGGCTGGAGCAGGAGGAAGTAGGTGGGGTGTGTGGGGTGGGGGTGGGGGTCAGGAGCCACACACTTTTAAACAACCAGATCTTGTGAGAACTCTATCACCAGAGCCCCACTAGTGGGATGGTGCTAAACCATTAGAAACCTCCCCCATTTTCAATCACCTCCCACCAGGCCCCATCACTAACACTGGGGATTAAAACTGAACATGAGATATGGGTGGGGACACAGATTCAAACCATAACTGATAGACAAATAAAACTAGATGATAGATGATGATGGAGTGCCAGATAGACATATAAATAGATAGATATACAGGTAAAAATATTTCAGGTATCATTCTAGAAAACAGCAATGAACAAAATGGAAAATGCCTTATAGTGAGATTATATTCTAGTGTTTCAGAGAGGTGACAGAAAATATACAAATAGATATATCAGATAAATATAAGCACTATGAATAAAAATAGAAAAATAGAAATAAAAGGAGGTGACACTTAAGGAGCAACTTGAAAATAACAAGGAAAGCTTTGCTTACATCTGGGGACAGAAAGATAAAGGCAGAGGGAACTGCAGTACAAAAGCCCTAGGGCATTACAAGTTTGAAGTGTTCAATGAACAGCAAGCCAATGTGATTAGAATGGACTGAATGAGGTGAAACCCATTAGAGAATCAATAGCCCAGACATGTAGAGCCTTGCAGAGTATGTACAGTCAGGAGTTCACATTCCATTTTATAATAATGAGAAGACAGAATTATTTGAGCAAGAAAGTTTGCTTTATCAGGCATATAACTTTAAAATCTACTCTATATGTACGTGATGACTTTATATTACTGGATGAGGAGTAGAGAAGGGAGGCTAGTTATGAAGCTTTTGCATATGAAGCTTTTAGACCACACAAGAGATTATACTGGCTTGAACCAGGGTGATGGCCGTGGAAACGGTGATAAGTGGTCAGATTCACAGTAAACTTGGATTTGTGAATATGATTAATGAAAATGATTGGCCTGAGAAAATGGGTGAATCATTAAGTCCATTAAGTGAGAAAACCCAAGGGTTTGACCTTGTTAAATTTGAACTGCCCACATAAAGATTCCAAGGAGGAGTTGGGTATGCAAGTCTGATGCTCAGGGGAAATATGGGGGCTAAAGATATTAACTAGAGTTCACAAACTTATTTACATTTTTAAGAATACATGAGATCACCTAGGAAGTATGTGCACATGGAAGAAAATATCTAACTGCCTGGTAGTCCCACCAGCTACTTAAGTGATATTTGCCATGCAGGCCTATGACTACTTAATCCCTAAAGCAATTCCAAGATTCCCTAAACTTCTATAAATAGGAAAAGTATTTCTAGTGTAGTACCATCCACGGATGAGAAATCCTCCCAATCTCCTTCTGAAAAGTGATTATGGAGGACTTTGGTCAAGGGAGGCACTGTATTAGTCTGTTCTCATGCTGCTAATAAAGACATAGGCAAGACTGGGTGATTTATAAAGGAAAGAGGTTTAATTGACTCACAGTTCCACATGGCTGGCGAGGCCTCACAATCATGGCAGAAGGTGAATGAGCAGCAAAGTCATGGCTTACATGGAAGCAGGCAAGAGAGAGCTTGTGCAGAACTCCCATTTATAAAACCATCAGATCTCGTGAGACTTGCTCAATAACATGAGAGCAGCGTGGGGGAAACTGCCCCCATGATTCAATTATTTCCATCTGGAGACAATAATAACCTGTCTTTGAACACGTGAGGATTATTACAATTCAAGGTGAGATTTGAGTGGGAACACAGCCAAAACATATCAGGAACCAACCATTTTCAACTGTGGGAAATACGGCTGCTGCTTGATAGAAGTCACTCTTCAGCCATGGGGGCAGAAATTACTAACCATTCTCTACCACAATAAAATCTGCATTCTAGAGCTCTAATTGTTGTACGTTGCTTTCCATTTTTCTTGTTTCCAAAGGGAGTTCTTATTGTGCTTATATTGTCTTTCCACTTTTGTTGTTAAATGGTTTTATCATTTAGCCCATAAATGGCCAGATCACAAAGTGGTACATCCAGACCTCACTGAGAAAACTGAACAGAACTCAGAGATTGTAAATTCAGTAACTGAACAAGATTTCAGTTTGTGTTCTGATGGAAGAGATGAAATGTGTTTCCAGTTACCCAGAAACTATTTGCCTTGTTTTAGGTATGAACACTGTTGCAAACTTATGTATCCTCAGGATATAATGTATTTATCAAAGAGTAAAATGCAGTGAATATTTTAATTTTTGCCTATTTAAGAACTCCTTCCCTTTTCTCTCCCCACTTTTCCTTTTGGGAACTACTCCTTCAATTCAACAGTATTCAACAACCTACCTTCTAAGTTTAAAAGGAAGGTATATGATCCAGGCATATGACAAACCGACATATGATCCAGGCATGTGACAAATTGACAGTCAGTTTGTCAATTCACCTGGCTGTGGTGATTGGTCCACTCTTCTTATATGATCGAATGCAATACACACAGATCCCTACCCTGAGATGTTTGCTTAAAGCAAGAGGAGAGGGGTCATTTGGGGTCATGGAGTTTGAAGAATGTGAATTGGTTGCTACTGGAAGCCATTATCTCTTACTCCACATTGAAAAAAGCTGTCTGATATAAGGAAAAATGAAGTCAAGCAGAGGTAATTGCAGATGAGAAGAAGCTGGAGGGAATCCCAATTGTGTCAGGTCCCTACTTCTGAAGTCTGACATCTCAAGATCTGTTCTTAATCCTGAAACTCTTTGACTCTATGACCTTTCAGTTTCACCAATTGATAAATACCCTTGTATAAGCAGGCGTCTGTGGGATTTCTGGAACTGGTAACTTTTAATTAATACAGGTTAATTAATCTTAATTTTATACATTAATCTATACAACTAACCTTAATTCTATATCATTAATGCTGAATATATATTTACATTACAAAATTTAAATTATGGGTAAAAAATAGTAAAGAAAATCACAGTGATTACATTCACATTAGAAGTCCTTAGGAGAGAATGCTGTATGAGACATATGCCCATGAGTCACAGGGACTGAAGATCCATTTCAGATGCAGGATGTGACCTTGATTTGGGATATAAATGCCCTGATTTTATACTACACCAGTATTTCCCAACTAGTGACCCCACATTGGTGGCTTGCATGAGGTTAAATGTGCTACCAAAAATTATTTGTTGCTTATATAAATGTGAACAGTTAAAGTTTAGAAAAAGAAACCAGTTTATTTTCTGTAACATTTCTCAAATCTTCTAATTACATTGTAATTCTTTACTGTGGTATAACGTAACCAGATTACCATCTAATCAAAAAAACACCATTATCATCTTTTAGCATCTCTGCAGAATACAGTTTGAGAAATACTGGACTAGTCTTATGTTGTAGATAGGGAAAATTGTCCTTAAGACTCTTAACCTTATCTTATTTGTTCTGATTTTAAAATCTTAGAAAGTAAGAAGAATGGGGTGAGAAGGAAAATACCATTTTTCCCCTGTGCAAAAATAGTTTCAGATAAGGATGCCAAGCCAATTCAGCCTAGCTGCCCAACATCTAGGTTGTTAAATCAAATCACAGAGAAGCAAAGCCCTAAGCCAAATAAACAAATCTCTAGTGATGGAGCCATAGTGACTTTGACAGGCAAATCCGAGAATATTCATGAATAAGAGGAAACTTCTTAGTTCCAAAAATGACTGATATGCCTGTAGTCAGCTGTCTATGAATCCTGATAGACATCAACCCTCTGATAAATAGCAGTCTAATCTAGCTGTTTTAAGTGTTAAGAATTTTCTGATAGCTATATAGTTATGAAATGATAGTGATTTTTTGAGGGAATGATGGTATCTTTAGTTTCTATATTAATCCTAAAATATAAAGGAATCATCTTTAGTCTAAAGATAAACTAAAAAGGGATTAAATCATTTGTTCTCAACTGTTAAGTTTAGTCCTGGCCTGAAAGCATGAAGATAGACTAACAGCCTTGAAACTCCCTGTGATTCATCTTCTTTTAAGGTAAAATGCAGTGATATTTTGCTAACCAATGATATTGAAACCATTTTACTTTGGCTTTTTGCAGTTTTTGAAAGTGATGAGTAGCATTTAAGAAGAGAAAAAAAGTTGACATATACAGTGAGAATTTGTAATTAAAAGAATTAAATTGACCCCAAGATTCCAATTTGTACAATCCATATGAAGCCAATGTTAGTAGCATTGGCAGAAATAAACCTAGAAATTGTCTATCTGTATGTGACTAATGTGTATAGGAACACAGAAAAACTAAGTGAAGTTGATTTAGGTGATACCTCAGGAAAGTTGGATTGTAATTTCCAAGTTCAAATTTGGAAACAAAATCATTTAGAAAATGATTTGATGAAGACAAAGGTAGTAGCGGAAAAGAGGAAAATGATGCCAAATCAGCCTCAGGTTTACAGTGTTTTAAAAGTACTATGTGGGTCCCAGTGTAGTGGCTCATGCGCGTAATCCCAGCACTTTGGGAGGCTGAGGCGGGCGGATCATTTGAGGCCAGGAGTTCGACACCAGCCTGGCCAACATGGTGAAACCCCACCTCTACTAAAAGTACAAAAATTAGACAAGTTTGGTTACATGCACATGTAATCTCAGCTACTTGGGAAGCTGAGGCACAAGAATCACTTGAACCCGTGGGGTGGAGGTTGCAGTGAGCCAAAATTGCACCACTGCACTCGAGTGAGACTCTTAAAAAAAAAGAAAAGAAAGAAAGAAAAAGAAATTCTATACAGGTAAAACACGTATGAGCGGAGATATCACCCATCGGGGTTCACCATGGCCCAGAAGAAATATACCTCAAAATCACATATTGTAGTAGCTCTCAGTCCATGCACAATAAGCCATTTTCAGATTACCACAATGACTTCCCATATATGACAAGAGAAGCAGTACTCTGAATAGAAGATGAAAGAATCCAAGCACTGGAAATGCCTGCTCCCTATGGCAATGTAACCCATGTTTACCAGGCCACTCTAATCCAGGATTTTAAATGAAGATGTATTAGCAGTAAATTCTATTGACTCTTATTCTGAAATGTAATTTCTCCAATTCTTAACAGAATCTTTTTCAGTTATATTGGCAAGGCCCCAACAGCTGTCTTGTACGTGCTCATAAACAATTCCATTCAGTAACCACATGACATCACCATTTTCCTGTTATTTGTTTGGTCAGCCTCCAGACATGAGTAGGGTCACTACCTCCATCTCTGCTGAAAGGCGGGAAGGAATTTCACCTCAGTCGTAGGTTATGCTCCCCAGAAACAGAGCCTGAGCGGTATTTTGGAAGAGTGCGTTTATGAAAAAATGGGATGAGACAGGCAGATACAGCAAGGAAAAAATGCTAAACAAGGATGTGTCTCAGCAGGAAACTACCTATACTCTGATCTCACTGTGAAATTTCAAAGTTTAAATTGCATCACAGAGGTATACCCACCTTAAGACAAGGAGCTGCTTTTTTGAACACGCATGTCCCACAGTCACTGGCTAAGGTCTGCTTGCAAGAGATGATGGAGGGGGGCTTCTGTATGACTGATAATAATCTTTGGAAGAAGGGGAGAGCTAAGGGTTCTTATTAACCAACATTCATAGCCACAGGAAGATGGGTGTATGTACTAGCAAAGGGATCTGTGTGATGCATCAACAATGTGGATTCCTTGCATCACTCAGATCCACTTGTCACGTTAATGTATCCCGTCCAGACATAGCTTCTCCAGGATTCTGGCTGGTCTCAGTTGCTGGGAAAATTTACAAGAGAAAGGCTAGTAGGATGAACTTCATCCACTGTTGCTGTGGCTGATCCTAAAGCCTTAACCATAATTCATCACGTCCCTCTTCAACCACCCTTTCTCGATTCTTCTGCTAATTGTCTAGCATTTCTGCTTGTCAAAATCTCTGGCTTACCTTGTAGGATAAGTAAGACTACCATCCCTGAGAACCCTGAGCTCCGATTTAACTGGCATTTTTCAGATCATCGTTACAGCACTTGCCCATTTTCAGTTACAACTATAGAGATGCCCCAGTATGGAGTAGCAACCGTACTTCCTCATGGTGATCAAAATCAATTATCCCTGACAGTATGTTAACTAATTTCTTTTCTCGTTTTTTTATGATCTACAGGCTGAAGATATTTATAAGAGGTCAATCTCTTTTAGATTTCTTTGGTGTGATCTGACTGTGTTCTCTAGTAGAAGTGAACTATTCTACAAATCAGAATCTGAGGATCCAGCCTAAAGTCGCAGGAAGGGGAATCCCAAATTCCTAAATGGATCCCCAGTAGAAAAGGTGAACCACTCTTATTTTCTGGACCCATATATTCTAACTATTAGATACACAGTTTAATATACTAGCCATTAGTTTAGGATAAATATTATGTCCTAGACGACAGCACTCCATTCCCTCAGGGGTTCATCTCCAAACTGATCCAATCAGGCCGGCAACTTTTGGGTGGCATCCTATGTGGATTTGATGGCCAGAGTATATTGATATAACTTATTTTCCAGAATGTTTATAAAAAAGAAGTTTCTTCATCCAAGAAAGTGTTATATGAAATCCTGCATTGTTGGATCAGACACTGTAGCCCTTAAATAGCGTGGAGGGGTGAGGCACCACAGGAAAAGAAAGGTAAACATATACTTGGATTCTATGCCAATCACAGTCAAAATTATTTCCCTTTCCATAGTTTAACGGGTCTGATATAAACTACATGACACCAAGTCAATGATTGGTCTCCTCAGGAAACGTTGCCATGTGGGGACCTCAGTTTTATGTTTTGTTATGGGCAGATTAAATATTCAGCCTTGATGAGAGGGAGCACATGCTGTCAGACCCATGCATAGTCTCTTTCTCCACAACCATAGTGCACAAGAGCTGGGATAGCCAAAGACAGAACCTGGCTGGCACCTATTAGCTGAGACATCTTGAGCATTTGTTTGTTTAATGCCTCATTTGCAGTGGATGCTTTCTGAGAATCAAAGATCCTCAAACTTTGTGTTTACTCCTATGTGTCCATCCACATGCCTTTTCTTCAGACATTCTTGTCCTTAATCTATCAATTTTGCTCCTTCCAAGCTACTGACCACAAGCTACACAAGTTGACACTGGCCCTGTGTCTATATATACTCTTGCCTCAGGCCACTTCTTCACAATCACTGGATAAGGTATTACCCTTCAAGATTCAGTACATACCTTTAATCAATGGCAGTTTTAAAGTGGTATGTCCCCAGTATTTAGAATACATGGGTCTGGAAATCAACAGCTAGAAATTGAAGTGACCCAATTGTGGAATTTGCTTCCAGAAAGCAAAGAAATGAGTATCCACACTAGCAGGACCCTGATCATGGGTTACTGCTCATCTTCTATTGCATATTGAGAGCAAGGAGAGGACAATTCTACAGCTAAGGGGTCATATATGAGTTAGAATCAGAGAACATTTACAGCAACTGAGGCATGAGTATAGTACCAGTCAACAGGATCTGAGACAGGCAAAACAGCATCTACTATGATTATTGCCTCTAGCATCTAGATATAAATAAACTGATTTCTACTGGTTTACCCACTTCTTCCTGGTACAAACTCTTCTGCTAGGCAATGTAACCACTTTCAATGCACGCTGCCACCATGCCTCTTCTAGGCAATAATAATGCTGCCTCTGATGTGTCAACACTTCCAGAGAGCACTGACTCATCTGTGACCAAGTCCACCTCTTCCGCTGGATACTGTACTATCACCTCACCCAAGCACAGCTGCCTCCTCACTGTATACTATCACCTTTTGAGAAACAACTGGCCCTTCTAACATGTACTGCTGCTGCCACCTGTCAATACTGGTGATTCATGGGAGACATTGCGAAGCCAAAGCTCTCTTATGATGTTTGGCTACATGAGAGAAAATGTCTCTTCCCTCTTTGCATCACATTCTCTTAAAGAAGAATTTAAGCAACATTGCCATGATCCTAACATTTTGAAGGGTTTACTCAAAGCTCTCTTGACTTAGGATTCAAACATGAGTTCATAAAAAGTAGGCTCAGAATTAACTTATGTGAAAGAAACCATGTTCTTCTCAGAATCATTCCTTCTATCTGATAAGTGAGTCTGAGCTCCTTTATCCCCTAGGATGTGTTCTTTTCTTCCTAGACGCCATCTCTAATTCTCATACAATAGTTTGCTGGAAGCCCTGCCTGGCCGGTCTGATTGTTTGACACTTCCACATGTATCTGAGTCCCAAGAATGAATATTGCTTAGGCTTAAGGCAAAACAAAATATAGAATAACTTGGCCAATATTGTATATACTCCTGTGTCTTCTAAATCTAACTGCCTTACCTGTCTCCCCAGGTTTTCTCAAAGACCTATTGAACATTAAGTTACAAAACCTATTGAACATCAAGTAAACATTAAGTTTACATCCTGAACCTTTATTAATTCAACAAGGTAACACCATTCCATAAGGCCTTACTGGAGATGGCAATCAAGATTTCTACTTAAGGTTCCCCAACCTTGCCATTGCTTCATTTCCTTCCTAATACAAACACATTTCTTATTCTCTTTGTATTTTTTTATTCTGTTCATAAGAATGACATTTGTATCGCTTTTTATTTGATTTTTAAAGCAGATGCAGATTATAAACAGCAGCAATGATTCAGAAGCTCCTGAAAACAAAATGCAAAGGTTGTAAAACACATGCTGCATATGCTTTGTAAACATTTTCATTTCATAATCATCTCTATGAAGAACTGAAATGTTTGAAACGTGGTTGAAGTTGATGGGATTCAGCAGGCTCGAAATTGATTTTTTGTTCTGCTTTTCAAATATTACCTTATGTGTTTTATATATACACTCTTTAATAATGATTAAAGCAATAAAATATATCAGGTAATAAATGTAAATTCTCCCTGTAAAAGAGACTTAATTCATTTTTAGGTGACTCTAGGTACAAGATTTCCTGTAATTTGTTTTCAAATGTAGATTGTATACTTTGTTAAGCAGCATAAGAAGCATGTTTTCTCCTATGAAATCTATGGTTTTTAACTTCATGACAAATAGTATTCTGTGACTAAAAAATTATGAAAACTATGAAAAGGAATTAAAATAAGGTTACATAATTTGGACTCACATTTCATTGCTCAATAGTTTACTTGAAAAGAAGAGAATGTATTTTCTATAGAAGAATGCCATGAATATTGCTGTTTGCAAATCGATGAGAGGGTTCATGCTATTTTAGCACTTGTTTGAAGTCAGGAAATCTGAATTCTATTTAGGAATCTGATTGACATTATCAGCTAAAACCAAACATTTCTCTCAATCTTCCTGGAGTTTCTATAGCTGTACCATCAAATGATTATTACTGTGCTTAATTATAATAGTAACAGAATGTTCTTGAAGTACATTTGATACTTAGGAAGTGAAGCATATATTTTGACAGACCCCACAGTATAGTTGTATCTAGCATATATTCTGCAGTCAGAATGTATGAATTCTAATAATGGCACTACCTCTTATTATCTTACAACTTTGAGCAATTTATCATTTCTCTGCCGCATTTTCTTCATCTATAAAATAGGGATAACACTTGCACTTATCATGTGGGGTGATTATGAGGAGTCAAGCTGTGAATATCTATAAAGCTTTTAGAACCATAGTTTACACATAGTAAATGATGTATTTGTTAAACAAATACCTTTCAGGTAACTATCATAAAATGCAACATTCTTTATGTTATATACATGGGAGGAGGAGTCTCAGATAGTTTTAAAAAAACTTCAAAATAATACATAAAATAACATTCAGCAGTAGCAAAAAAATAAAACAGTTAAGTCATCTTAGTAAAAGACCAATTAAGTGGTCATAGTATAATGTTTCTTTTTTTATTATTTTCTTGAGATGGAGTCTTGCTCTGTTGCCCAGGCTGGAATACAATGGCACAATCTCTGCTCACTGCAACTCTGCCTCCCAGGTTCGAGCAATTCTCCTGCCTCAGCCTCCCAAGTAGCTGGGATTACAGGCATGTGTCACCACACCCCGATTAATTTTTGTATTTTTAGTAGAGAGGGGGTTTCACTATGTTGGCCAGGCTGATTCAAACTCCTGACCTCAGGTGATCTGCCTGTCTTGGCCTCCCAAAGTGCTGGGATTACAGGCGTGAGCCACCGAGCCCAGCCTAATGTTTTTGTCTATATAGTGGAAATGTGGTATATTTAAGACTTGTCTTAGATTTAAAAAATAAAATTTATACAATTGGTTACTCAATTTAATATCAGTTTAACTTTTAAAACATGAGAGAATTCTGAAGCCTTCTTAAATAATTTTAAAGCAGGTAATTTAAAAATTCAGAATTTCAGAGATGGAAGAGCCTGAAGCTTTCATTAGCAATAGTACATAGAGTTTAAGGATTAATGATCTTGCTTTGCTGGTAGGTAGGTGTATCTACGTAACTAAGTTCTGACAATTAAAATCTAAGCATGAGTGCCATGTGAGAGTTTTCGGAAACCTGCTTAAAAGGACTCTGTTTTGCCCTATCCTACCCCTGTAATAAAAAGGTAATGGCAGGAGTTTCAACAGCAATCTTTGTCTAGGAGGCAACCCTAGGAATGGAGGTGGTGCTGAGGGTGGTGGAGTAGAAAGTTAGAAGGAGACTGGGGCCCTAGTATCTCCACCAAATCAACCTGAGTCACCTACCTTGTGTCTTTGAGAGAGAGAAATAAATTTTTACACTATTTAAACCAATTTTATTTTTATACTTTTAAAAAAACATGCAGCCAAATGTAGTCTCAAATGAAGCCTGCTCCCATAGAAAGGACATAACCTGTATTTGCCTCTCCCACTACTCAGTAAAATGTGGAAACATCTGAGAATTGTATTTGTATGGAAATGGTGGGTGTTGAGGAGGTATGTAATCAAGCAAGCATTATCCCACTTAATTTGGTCTGAAAAATATAGCTTGGTAAAAAGAAACGTTCTGGTTATCCAGCTCAACTTACTCAAATTTTCTGCATTGGGACTTATGGAAAATCAAATTAGAAAACTTGTTTCTTTATTAGCAGTCTTCCTGTGGATGGGCAGCAGGATTTGATATTTCTGGGTTTCTTTTCTATAAATTCGTTTAACATTGTAGATGCTTCCTGTCGTCTCCACAGACCCAGAGCATCCCACCTGATCTCCTTACTCGATGCTGATTAGAGCTCTAGCATCTAGTGAGCAAGGAGAGTCTCTGGCAGTGTGCACGTGCTAAAGGCTTTGCAGCCTCCCCTTGAGTAATGATAATTGTTCAAAAATATCCCTTACAGATGCCAATCTGTTATCAGAGAAGGAGCTATTTTAAAAATGTATATTTAGAGTAAAGCTGTAAGCAGTGCAGAATTGAGCAAGAAGGTTGAGGGCATGTGTCTGATTTTATTTTTCCTTTACATAATGCAAAATAGTTTGCCACCTAATGTATTAATAATGTGCAAATCCCAAAGAGACAGTGATTATAAATAACATGGAGTAGTTGTTTATTCAATAACTAGAACTTTGCTAATTTTCTCCACTACATAAGATTCACCAGATAAATACATGTTCCAGATAAATAATTTCTAATACTAGTATGAGAATTATAGATCTAATCAAAATGAATAACATTATTAGGTGAGAATATCTTGAACGTAAATAGCTTGGATAATCTCTTAAAGCATTTATTTTAAATATTTTCAAATATAGACAATGCATTTGCAATACATTTGGTCAATTCTTTATCAAAAAACACAATTCCTATTATTTGTTTGGCAATAACTGAACTTACAGAATTCAGAAAATCCATCAACATATGGACCTCCTGTCACACAAAAGAGTGTTTGGGGTCTGGGGGGTTATTTTTGTTTTTTCTTAGAGAAAGAAAGGGCAGAAGCTGGAAATAGAATGTTATTCTAGAGACACAAAAAAAGTGATGCCTAATAGAGACTCCTTTATTCATAGACAGGATGCAGTTGAATTAATCACTCCATGTTCATAATCCACTTGGTAATATAAGCACTTCCTGGGATTAATGGGATGTAGAAGTAACACATCCTGAAAAATAACCTGTAAAAGAGTGTGTCACACACTGCGGGAAACCCAAAGTCTAATACAAATGACCAGGATGTAGTGTCAAGAGGATACAGTGGATAACTAAACTCATTTTCATGTCTCAAGTGGATAGAAGAATGTTTTAACTCTAGAGGGTGGTCTGCATGATGTTTAGAAGAGCCAGCCCAAAAAAAGAAAAGTTGGCCTATTTATGCATTGTTGCCCAGGAAAATGGAAACTAGATCTGACTAGAGAATGAACTTATTCTAATCAATAAAATGCATGCTTAAAAAATAATTTCACCCTGCTTTATTTAAAATGTAATGCCTAAAAAAGTGGCAAGCTATTATAATTAAACCAAAGAGGTAAGTGGAGAAATGCAGCCTTCAGTTTAGTTTTATTAAAAGGCAGACCACTTCTTTGAACCTCCATGACTGAAAGAGTCACCCACATTAAAAGAAACACAAGAGAAAAACAATGGCTAGAAACCAAAAAGATACATCTCAGGGAGAAGGGCAGTGAGAAGTGTCTCACTATTAAAAGCAGTAGAGTACCTTTTTTTTTTTTTTTTTTTTTTTTTTTTTTTGAGATGAAGCTTTGCTCTTTTTGCCTAGGCTGGAGTGCACTGGTACAATCTCAGCTCACTACAGCCTCCACCTCCCAGATTCAAGTGATTATCCTGCCTCAGCCTCCTGAGTAGCTGGGATTACAGGCATGCACCACCATGCCCAGCTAATTTTGTATTTTCAGTAGAGACAGGGTTTTAACATGTCGGTCAGGCTGGTCTCAAACTCCTGACCTCGGGTGATCTGCCCACCTCAGCCTCCCAAAGTGCTGTGATTACAGGCTTGCATCACCGTGCCTGGCCAACATTTTCAATACAATTTTATCAGCACCTGCTTTCACCCAATCTCATTTCTATATCTGGTCTGGATGGAGGAGAGAGATGTAATTCAAAAGATTATAAATGGAGTGTCTCGTATATAAGAACTACTTCTCACTCTCAGATATATTTGGTTCAAGTTCACTTATTAGACTATAAGAATCTCTCTCTCTCTCTCTCTCTCTGTGTGTGTGTGTGTGTGTGTCCATTTCCAAATAAGCACTGGGGAATGGAATGAGGACACAGGATTCATCACAGACAAGATAAAATTTCCCTCAAGAATACCCACTCATGCCTGTTATGGATATCTACCATTGCTACATGAGCAATTTCTCAAGTATTCTGACAGTAAGGAGGTGTGTGAGTATTGCAGTTTTTTAATCTTATCATAAATTTCTTAAATATACTAATCAATTTTTTTTTTTTTTTTTTTTTTTTTTTTTTTTTTTTTTTTGAGACAGAGTCTCGCTCTGTCGCCCAAGCTGGAGTGCAGTGGCGCGATCTCGGCTCACTGCAAGCTCGCCTCCCGGGTTCACGCCATTTTCCTGCGTCAGCCTCCTGATTAGCTGGGACTACAGGTACTCGCCACCACGCCCGGCTAATTTTTTGTATTTTTAGTAGAGACGGGGTTTCACCATGTTAGCCAGGATGGTCTCGATCTCCTGACCTGGTGATCTGCCCGCCTCAGCCTCCCAGTGTGCTGGGATAACAGACGTGAGCCACCGCGTCCAGCCCCTAATCAATTTTTTTAAATGTTTACTTGTGAGTTTAAGTAGCATGGAACCCAGATTAACTGAAAGTTACTGAAGGGCAGAGTCTGTATCTCATTCAATGTTGCATTGCTGACCGAATGTGGTGGCCCCTGCCTATAATCCCAATACTTCGTGAGGCCGAGGTGGACAGATCACCTGAGGCCAGGAGTTCGAGACCAGCCTGGCCCACATGATGAAATCCCATATCTATTATAAAAATACAAAATTTAGCCAGGCCTGGTGGTGCACGCCTATAGTCCCAGCCACTCAGGAGACTGAGGTGGGAGGATCACTTGAAACTGGGAGGTGGAGGTTGCAGTGAGCTGAGATTGCTCCACTGCTCTACAGCCTGGGTGACAGAGTAAGATTCATCTAGAAAATATCTATATATTGTTTCACTAGCTGTGTTAGTCAGAATTATGGCCCCTGGAGCCTGTGAATATGTTATTTTACCTGTTATACATACATTATCCAGGATTAAGCAGATGGGCCCAATCTAATCACGTGAGTCCTTTAAAATTGATTTTTTTTTTTTTTTTTTTTTTTTTTGACTCAGAGAGGTGAGAGAGAAGAAGAAGATATTGGAAGACAGAGCTTTCCGGAGAAAGGGGACTACCAGTCAAGGAATGAAAGGACTCTAGAAACCGCGAATGGCCCTCAGCTGACAGCCAGCCAGAAAACCGGGATCTTAGTCCTACTCAAAGAACTGAATTCTGCCAACAATGAAATGAGCATGGAAACAGATTCTCCCTGATAGCCTCCAGTAGGAACGTAATCTTGCCAACACCATGATTTTAGCCTAGTGAGACCTGTGTCAGACTTCTGAACTACAGAACTATGATAATAATTGTTTTTTCTTGAAGCCAATAAGTTTGTTGTAATTTGTGATGAGCATAAAATGTTGATTACTAAACGTGTGGCACTGAGAACATCAGAGCCTGCAGGTACTTCGTGGCAGTAGAGGGAGGGTAATAACACGCATCGAAACAGCAAGAGAGAGAGCAGGGATCCTCATCTGATTCATAGTTCATGCTAATATAGTAAAGCCTCCAAGAAATTCCGAAACAATAAACTTTATACATTGTATTAGATTTAGTGTTTCTTCAACTTATTTGACTTCAGAAACCCTCTCTTTTCATGTCAAGTACTTTAATATCCTCTGGAATAAGATAGGGAACTACCATCTTAAGCAAAACCTGCCACTTGCCTAACTCGAATTTCTTTTCTTTATCTTACAGGAGAATCAGTAAATCTGAAGGAAGAAGAATGAAATGATCAACATATTTGGCAATTGTAAAAGCCATATGGGTACTAATAATGCCAAAAGGATAATGTTATGAAAGAGCAGGCTCTAACCTTACAGGTCCATTTGTTTTTTTGGAAAATCACACTTATAAACCATTTAGCTTTAACCATTTTTTGTGGCAACCTTAGTTCTTTATATATGTATAGAACTATTGTTATTAATAAGTTAAATACCTCTAGAAATCTATGTCTTTGACCTCATGATAATATTGTGTCATTAAAATGTCTAATTTTAAAAGGTTGAACATTTTATAAAATCTCAAAGATGGTGATACACAACCAAAAGTAAGAGAAAATATTTTTATATATTTCCTATTTTCATCTCTTCCAAGATGACTGAGGATTTCTATTGGGGAACAAATGTTCAATGACGTAGATTAAAAATCTTATACTCTCCTTGACAATTAAAACTTCAGTTCATTTTTACTCAGACATTCATTCAATAAGTGAGGTTTAATGTAAACTAAAAAAAAAAATAAATCATCCTGGTTAGCAATTAGACTATTAAACGTTATTTCAAATCTACTAAATAATTTGAAGCCTAGCTAATCAAACTGGAAACCCTAAAAATTAAATTTTGTCTATTCAATGATATGTTTCTTTAAAGCAGCCTTGCCTTCCTCTTTTTGTTTGTTTGTTTGTTTATTTATTTATTTGAGACGGAGTCTCCCTCTGTTGCCCCAGGCCGGAGGGTAGTGGCATGATCAGCTCACTGCAACCTCTGTACCCTGGGGATCAAGCAATTCTCCTGCCGCAGCTTCCCAAGTAGCCGGGACCACGGGTGCCCGTCATCAGGCCCAGCTAATTTTTGTATTTTTAGTAGAGATAGAGTTTCACCACGTTGGTCAGGCTCGTCTCCAACTCCTGACCTCAAGTGATCCACCTGCCTCGGCCTCTTAAAGTACTGGGATTACAGGCATAACCACTGCGCCTGGCCACCTTGCCTTCGTCTAAAGGAGGTTACTAATAATGGGAAGACAAGACTTCCATCTAAAATTTCTTTCAACTATTGGTCTCATTAGAATTGATTTTACAATTCTAGATCGCAAGGCAAAAAACTTTTATTGTCCCAAAATTCAAACGTCCACTTTAACAACGTTTACTGTAAATATTCTATCTGATATTAAGGACAGCAAAGCATTATTAAAATCATTGTTACCAAAATTCCAGCATTCCAGCATTGTAATATTATGATACTAGCATTAGAAATAGTAACAAAGACATAATTTTATATCGAAGAGAGTATATGTTTAAAATTCCAACTGAATGTTAGGATGGAAAAAGTTATAATTTGTAAGTTGAAATTTTTCATCGTGATTGCTTCAATTTCACTTTAGCCTGGAATTTTGGCTCCTCTTCTCATCACATTATTTAAAGTCTTGTCTTTACATATGAAATATATGAATTGTGGCACAGTCAATCCATTATTTCAGCAGGCATAACAGCTGATATCAACCACTATTAGGCTGATGTAACTTACATCTATCATGAACATCACTAAAATAGACGTTTTTTTCAGGACCTGGTGTCATGATGATCAGCAACTAAAAGCAATGCCTGACTGTGGATATCTCCATGTGTGAGCTAAAAACAATTAAACTGTAGCTGGAGGTAGAAATGGGCACTCCTGAAGGAACAGTTATTTTAAACACCTCAAAACATATTCTCTACAAGATTGGAATAAACTTCTATGGAATAAGGGGGCGGAGCAAGATGGCCGAATAGGAACAGCTCTAGTCTCCAACTCCCAGCGCCAGTGACACAGAAGACCGGTGATTTCTGCATTTTCAACTGAGGTACTGGGTTCATCTCACTGGGGAGTGCCGGACGATCGGTGCTGGTCAGCTGCTGCAGCCCGACCAGCGAGAGCTGAAGCAGGGCGAGGCATCGCCTCACCTGGGAAGCGCAAGGGGGAAGGGAATCCCTTTTCCTAGCCAGGGGAACTGAGACACACAACACCTGGAAAATCGGGTAACTCCCACCCCAATATTGCGCTTTAAGCAAACAGGCACACCAGGAGATCATATCCCACACCTGGCCGGGAGGGTCCCATGCCCACGGAGCCTCCCTCATTGCTAGCACAGCAGTCTGTGATCTACCGGCAAGGCAGCAGCCAGGCTGGGGGAAGGGCGCCCGCCATTGCTGAGGCTTAAGTAGGTAAACAAAGCTGCTGGGAAGCTCCAACTGGGTGGAGCTCACAGCAGCTCAAGGAAACCTGCCTGTCTCTGTAGACTCCACCTCTGGGGACAGGGCACAGCTACACAACAACAACAACAACAAAAAAGCAGCAGAAAGCTCTGCAGACGCAAACGACTCTGTCTGACAGCTTTGAAGAGAGCAGTGGATCTCCCAACACGGAGGTTGAGATCTGAGAAGGGACAGACTCCCTGCTCAAGCGGGTCCCTGACCCCTGAGTAGCCTAACTGGGAGACATCCCCCACTAGGGGCAGTCTGACACCCCACACCTCACAGGGTGGAGTACACCCCTGAGAGGAAGCTTCCAAAGCAAGAATCAGACAGGTACACTCGCTGTTCAGAAATATTCTATCTTCTGCAGCCTCTGCTGCTGATACCCAGGCAAACAGGGTCTGGAGTGGACCTCAAGCAATCTCCAACAGACCTACAGCTGAGGGTCCTGACTGTTAGAAGGAAAACTATCAAACAGGAAGGACACCTACACCAAAACCCCATCAGTACATCACCATCATCAAAGACCAGAGGCAGATAAAACCACAAAGATGGGGAAAAAGCAGGGCAGAAAAGCTGGAAATTCAAAAAATAAGAGCACATCTCCCCCGGCAAAGGAGCGCAGCTCATCGCCAGCAACGGATCAAAGCTGGACGGAGAATGACTTTGACGAGATGAGAGAAGAAGGCTTCAGTCCATCAAATTTCTCAGAGCTAAAGGAGGAATTACGTACCCAGCGCAAAGAAACTAAAAATCTTGAAAAAAAAGTGGAAGAATTGACGGCTAGAGTAATTAATGCAGAGAAGGTCATAAACGAAATGAAAGAGATGAAAACCATGACACGAGAAATACGTGACAAATGCACAAGCTTCAGTAACCGACTCGATCAACTGGAAGAAAGAGTATCAGCAATTGAGGATCAAATGAATGAAATGAAGCGAGAAGAGAAACCAAAAGAAAAAAGAAGAAAAAGAAATGAACAAAGCCTGCAAGAAGTATGGGATTATGTAAAAAGACCAAATCTACGTCTGATTGGGGTGCCTGAAAGTGAGGGGGAAAATGGAACCAAGTTGGAAAACACTCTTCAGGATATCATCCAGGAGAACTTCCCCAACCTAGTAGGGCAGGCCAACATTCAAATCCAGGAAATACAGAGAACGCCACAAAGATACTCCTCGAGAAGAGCAACTCCAAGACACATAATTGCCAGATTCACCAAAGTTGAAATGAAGGAAAAAATCTTAAGGGCAGCCAGAGAGAAAGGTCGGGTTACCCACAAAGGGAAGCCCATCAGACTCACAGCAGATCTCTCGGCAGAAACTCTACAAGCCAGAAGAGAGTGGGGGCCAATATTCAACATTCTTAAAGAAAAGAATTTTAAACCCAGAATTTCATATCCAGCCAAACTAAGTTTCATAAGTGAAGGAGAAATAAAATCCTTTACAGATAAGCAAATGCTTAGAGATTTTGTCACCACTAGGCCTGCCTTACAAGAGACCCTGAAGGAAGCACTCAACATGGAAAGGAACAACCGGTACCAGCCATCTCAAAAACATGCCAAAATGTAAAGACCATCGAGGCTAGGAAGAAACTGCATCAACTAATGAGCAAAATAACCAGTTAATATCATAATGGCAGGATCAAGTTCACACATAACAATCTTAACCTTAAATGTAAATGGACTAAATGCTCCAATTAAGAGACACAGACTGGCAAACTGGATAAAGAGTCAAGACCCATCAGTCTGCTGTATTCAGGAGACCCATCTCACACGCAGAGACATACATAGGCTCAAAATAAAGGGATGGAGGAAGATTTACCAAGCAAATGGAGAACAAAAAAAAGCGGGGGTTGCAATACTAGTCTCTGATAAAACAGACTTTAAACCATCAAAGATCAAAAGAGACAAAGAAGGCCATTACATAATGGTAAAGGGATCAATTCAACAGGAAGAGCTAACTATCCTAAATATATATGCACCCAATACAGGAGCACCCAGATTCATAAAGCAAGTCCTTAGAGACTTACAAAGAGACTTAGACTCCCATACAATAATAATGGGAGACTTCAACACTCCATTGTCAACATTAGACAGATCAACGAGACAGAAAGTGAACAAGGATATCCAGGAATTGAACTCATCTCTGCAGCAAGCAGACCTAATAGACATCTATAGAACTCTCCACCCCAAATCAACAGAATATACATTCTTCTCAGCACCACATCGTACTTACTCCAAAATTGACCATATAATTGGAAGTAAAGCACTCCTCAGCAAATGTACAAGAACAGAAATTATAACAAACTGTCTCTCAGACCACAGTGCAATCAAACTAGAACTCAGGACTAAGAAACTCAATCAAAACCGCTCAACTACATGGAAACTGAACAACCTGC